>NC_052148.1:890921-930479 GCF_902713615.1 Scyliorhinus canicula
CATCCTGTCATTGAGAACCCAGCTCCGATCCCTGTGCCACATCCTGTCATTGAGAACCCAGAGCTGATCCCTGTTCCACGTCCTGTCATTGAGGCCCCAGCTCCGATCCCTGTTCCACATCCTGTCATTGAGAACCCAGCGCTGGTCCCGGTCCCACATCCTGTCATTGAGGCCCCAGCGCTGATCCCTGTTCCACATCCTGTCATTGAGGCCCCAGCTCCGATCCCTGTTCCACATCCTGTCATTGAGGCCCAGCTCCGATCCCTGTTCCACATCCTGTCATTGAGGCCCCAGCTCCGATCCCTGTGCCACATCCTGTCATTGAGGCCCCAGCTCCGATCCCTGTTCCACATCCTGTCATTGAGGCCCCAGCTCCGATCCCTGTGCCACATCCTGTCATTGAGGCCCCAGCGCTGATCCCTGTTCCACATCCTGTCATTGAGGCCCCAGCGCTGATCCCTGTTCCACATCCTGTCATTGAGGCCCCAGCTCCGATCCCTGTTCCACATCCTGTCATTGAGGCCCCAGCTCCGATCCCTGTTCCACATCCTGTCATTGAGGCCCCAGCTCCGATCCCTGTTCCACATCCTGTCATTGAGACCCCAGCGCCGATCCCTGTTCCACATCCTGTCATTGAGGCCCCAGCTCCGATCCCTGTGCCACATCCTGTCATTGAGGCCCCAGCGCTGATCCCTGTGCCACATCCTGTCATTGAGGCCCCAGCTCCGATCCCTGTGCCACATCCTGTCATTGAGGCCCCAGCTCCGATCCCTGTTCCACATCCTGTCATTGAGACCCCAGCTCCGATCCCTGTTCCACATCCTGTCATTGAGGCCCCAGCTCCGATCCCTGTTCCACATCCTGTCATTGAGGCCCCAGCTCCGATCCCTGTTCCACATCCTGTCATTGAGACCCCAGCGCCGATCCCTGTTCCACATCCTGTCATTGAGGCCCCAGCTCCGATCCCTGTTCCACATCCTGTCATTGAGGACCCCAGCTCCGATCCCTGTTCCACATCCTGTCATTGAGACCCCAGCTCCGATCCCTGTTCCACATCCTGTCATTGAGGCCCCAGCTCCGATCCCTGTTCCACATCCTGTCATTGATGCCCCAGCTCCGATCCCTGTTCCACATCCTGTCATTGAGGCCCCAGCTCCGATCCCTGTTCCACATCCTGTCATTGAGGCCCCAGCGCTGATCCCTGTTCCACATCCTGTCATTGAGGCCCCAGCGCCGATCCCTGTTCCACATCCTGTCATTGAGGCCCCAGCGCCGATCCCTGTGCCACATCCTGTCATTGAGGCCCCAGCTCCGATCCCTGTGCCACATCCTGTCATTGAGGCCCCAGCTCCGATCCCTGTGCCACATCCTGTCATTGAGGCCCCAGCTCCGATCCCTGTTCCACATCCTGTCATTGAGGCCCCAGCTCCGATCCCTGTTCCACATCCTGTCATTGAGGCCCCAGCTCCGATCCCTGTGCCACATCCTGTCATTGAGGCCCCAGCTCCGATCCCTGTTCCACATCCTGTCATTGAGGCCCCAGCTCCGATCCCTGTGCCACATCCTGTCATTGAGGCCCCAGCGCCGATCCCTGTTCCACATCCTGTCATTGAGGCCCCAGCTCCGATCCCTGTGCCACATCCTGTCATTGAGGCCCCAGCTCCGATCCCTGTTCCACATCCTGTCATTGAGGCCCCAGCTCCGATCCCTGTGCCACATCCTGTCATTGAGACCCAGCTCCGATCCCTGTTCCACATCCTGTCATTGAGGCCCCAGCTCCGATCCCTGTGCCACATCCTGTCATTGAGGCCCCAGCGCTGATCCCTGTTCCACATCCTGTCATTGAGGCCCCAGCTCCGATCCCTGTTCCACATCCTGTCATTGAGGCCCCAGCTCCGATCCCTGTTCCACATCCTGTCATTGAGGCCCCAGCTCCGATCCCTGTTCCACATCCTGTCATTGAGGACCCAGCTCCGATCCCTGTTCCACATCCTGTCATTGAGGCCCCAGCTCCGATCCCTGTTCCACATCCTGTCATTGAGGCCCCAGCTCCGATCCCTGTTCCACATCCTGTCATTGAGGCCCCAGCTCCGATCCCTGTTCCACATCCTGTCATTGAGGCCCCAGCGCCGATCCCTGTTCCACATCCTGTCATTGAGGCCCCAGCTCCGATCCCTGTTCCACATCCTGTCATTGAGGCCCCAGCGCTGATCCCTGTTCCACATCCTGTCATTGAGGCCCCAGCTCCGATCCCTGTTCCACATCCTGTCATTGAGGCCCCAGCTCCGATCCCTGTTCCACATCCTGTCATTGAGGCCCCAGCTCTGATCCCTGTTCCACATCCTGTCATTGAGGCCCCAGCTCCGATCCCTGTGCCACATCCTGTCATTGAGGCCCCAGCTCCGATCCCTGTTCCACATCCTGTCATTGAGGCCCCAGCTCCGATCCCTGTTCCACATCCTGTCATTGAGGCCCCAGCTCTGATCCCTGTTCCACATCCTGTCATTGAGGCCCCAGCTCCGATCCCTGTTCCACATCCTGTCATTGAGGCCCCAGCTCCGATCCCTGTTCCACATCCTGTCATTGAGGCCCCAGCTCCGATCCCTGTTCCACATCCTGTCATTGAGGCCCCAGCTCCGATCCCTGTGTCCACATCCTGTCATTGAGGCCCCAGCTCCGATCCCTGTGCCACATCCTGTCATTGAGGCCCCAGCTCCGATCCCTGTGCCACATCCTGTCATTGAGGCCCCAGCTCCTGATCCCTGTTCCACATCCTGTCATTGAGGCCCCAGCTCCGATCCCTGTTCCACATCCTGTCATTGAGGCCCCAGCTCCGATCCCTGTTCCACATCCTGTCATTGAGGCCCCAGCTCCGATCCCTGTGCCACATCCTGTCATTGAGGCCCCAGCTCCGATCCCTGTGCCACATCCTGTCATTGAGGCCCCAGCTCCGATCCCTGTGCCACATCCTGTCATTGAGGCCCCAGCGCCGATCCCTGTTCCACATCCTGTCATTGAGGCCCCAGCTCCGATCCCTGTTCCACATCCTGTCATTGAGGCCCCAGCTCCGATCCCTGTTCCACATCCTGTCATTGAGGCCCCAGCTCCGATCCCTGTTCCACATCCTGTCATTGAGGCCCCAGCTCCGATCCCTGTTCCACATCCTGTCATTGAGGCCCCAGCTCGATCCCTGTTCCACATCCTGTCATTGAGGCCCCAGCGCCGATCCCTGTTCCACATCCTGTCATTGAGGCCCCAGCTCCGATCCCTGTGCCACATCCTGTCATTGAGGCCCCAGCTCCGATCCCTGTGCCACATCCTGTCATTGAGGCCCCAGCTCCGATCCCTGTTCCACATCCTGTCATTGAGGACCCAGCTCCGATCCCTGTGCCACATCCTGTCATTGAGGCCCCAGCTCCGATCCCTGTTCCACATCCTGTCATTGAGGCCCCAGCTCCGATCCCTGTGCCACATCCTGTCATTGAGGACCCCAGCTCCGATCCCTGTTCCACATCCTGTCATTGAGGCCCCAGCTCCGATCCCTGTTCCACATCCTGTCATTGAGGCCCCAGCTCCGATCCCTGTGCCACATCCTGTCATTGAGACCCCAGCTCCGATCCCTGTTCCACATCCTGTCATTGAGGCCCCAGCTCCGATCCCTGTTCCACATCCTGTCATTGAGCCCCAGCTCCGATCCCTGTTCCACATCCTGTCATTGAGGCCCCAGCTCCGATCCCTGTTCCACATCCTGTCATTGAGGCCCCAGCGCTGATCCCTGTTCCACATCCTGTCATTGAGGCCCCAGCGCCGATCCCTGTT
Organism: Scyliorhinus canicula; assembly: GCF_902713615.1. NCBI lineage: Eukaryota > Metazoa > Chordata > Chondrichthyes > Carcharhiniformes > Scyliorhinidae > Scyliorhinus > Scyliorhinus canicula. The sequence continues at coordinate 894,741 of NC_052148.1, forward strand.
CCACATCCTGTCATTGAGGCCCCAGCTCCGATCCCTGTTCCACATCCTGTCATTGAGGCCCCAGCTCCGATCCCTGTTCCACATCCTGTCATTGAGGCCCCAGCTCCGATCCCTGTTCCACATCCTGTCATTGAGGCCCCAGCTCCGATCCCTGTGCCACATCCTGTCATTGAGGCCCCAGCTCCGATCCCTGTGCCACATCCTGTCATTGATGCCCCAGCTCCGATCCCTGTTCCACATCCTGTCATTGAGACCCAGCTCCGATCCCTGTTCCACATCCTGTCATTGAGGCCCCAGCTCCGATCCCTGTTCCACATCCTGTCATTGAGACCCCAGCTCCGATCCCTGTTCCACATCCTGTCATTGAGGCCCCAGCTCCGATCCCTGTTCCACATCCTGTCATTGAGGCCCCAGCTCCGATCCCTGTTCCACATCCTGTCATTGAGGCCCCAGCTCCGATCCCTGTGCCACATCCTGTCATTGAGGCCCCAGCGCTGATCCCTGTTCCACATCCTGTCATTGAGGCCCCAGCTCCGATCCCTGTTCCACATCCTGTCATTGAGGCCCCAGCTCCGATCCCTGTTCCACATCCTGTCATTGAGGACCCCAGCTCCGATCCCTGTTCCACATCCTGTCATTGAGGCCCCAGCTCCGATCCCTGTTCCACATCCTGTCATTGAGACCCCAGCTCCGATCCCTGTTCCACATCCTGTCATTGAGGCCCCAGCTCCGATCCCTGTGCCACATCCTGTCATTGAGGCCCCAGCGCTGATCCCTGTTCCACATCCTGTCATTGAGGCCCCAGCTCCGATCCCTGTTCCACATCCTGTCATTGAGGCCCCAGCTGCTGATCCCTGTTCCACATCCTGTCATTGAGGACCCCAGCTCCGATCCCTGTTCCACATCCTGTCATTGAGGCCCCAGCTCCGATCCCTGTTCCACATCCTGTCATTGAGGCCCCAGCTCCGATCCCTGTGCCACATCCTGTCATTGAGGCCCCAGCGCTGATCCCTGTTCCACATCCTGTCATTGAGACCCCAGCTCCGATCCCTGTTCCACATCCTGTCATTGAGGCCCCAGGTCCGATCCTTGTGCCACATCCTGTCATTGAGGCCCCAGCGCCGATCCCTGTGCCACATCCTGTCATTGAGAACCCAGCTCCGATCCCTGTTCCACATCCTGTCATTGAGGCCCCAGCGCTGATCCCTGTTCCACATCCTGTCATTGAGACCCCAGCTCTGATCCCTGTTCCACATCCTGTCATTGAGGCCCCAGCTCCGATCCCTGTTCCACATCCTGTCATTGAGACCCAGCTCCGATCCCTGTTCCACATCCTGTCATTGAGGCCCCAGCTCCGATCCCTGTGCCACATCCTGTCATTGAGGCCCCAGCGCTGATCCCTGTTCCACATCCTGTCATTGAGGTCCCAGCTCCGATCCCTGTTCCACATCCTGTCATTGAGGTCCCAGCTCCGATCCCTGTTCCACATCCTGTCATTGAGGCCCCAGCGCTGATCCCTGTGCCACATCCTGTCATTGAGGCCCCAGCGCTGATCCCTGTTCCACATCCTGTCATTGAGACCCCAGCTCCGATCCCTGTTCCACATCCTGTCATTGAGAACCCAGCGCCGATCCCTGTGCCACATCCTGTCATTGAGGCCCCAGCTCCGATCCCTGTTCCACATCCTGTCATTGAGGCCCCAGCACCGATCCCTGTGCCACATCCTGTCATTGAGGCCCCAGCACCGATCCCTGTTCCACATCCTGTCATTGAGGCCCCAGCACCGATCCCTGTTCCACATCCTGTCATTGAGGCCCCAGCTCCGATCCCTGTGCCACATCCTGTCATTGAGGCCCCAGCGCTGATCCCTGTTCCACATCCTGTCATTGAGGCCCCAGCGCCGATTCCTGTGCCACATCCTGTCATTGAGGCCCCAGCACCGATCCCTGTTCCACATCCTGTCATTGTGGCCCCAGCGCTGATCCCTGTTCCACATCCTGTCATTGAGGCCCCAGCTCCGATCCCTGTTCCACATCCTGTCATTGAGACCCCAGCTCCGATCCCTGTTCCACATCCTGTCATTGAGGCCCCAGCTCCGATCCCTGTTCCACATCCTGTCATTGAGGCCCCAGCGCTGATCCCTGTGTCACATCCTGTCATTGAGGCCCCAGCTCCGATCCCTGTGCCACATCCTGTCATTGAGGCCCCAGCGCTGATCCCTGTTCCACATCCTGTCATTGAGGCCCCAGCTCCGATCCCTGTGCCACATCCTGTCATTGAGGCCCCAGCTCCGATCCCTGTTCCACATCCTGTCATTGAGGCCCCAGCACCGATCCCTGTGCCACATCCTGTCATTGAGGCCCCAGCTCCGATCCCTGTGCCACATCCTGTCATTGAGGCCCCAGCTCCGATCACTGTGCCACATCCTGTCATTGAGGCCCCAGCTCCGATCCCTGTGCCACATCCTGTCATTGAGGCCCCAGCGCTGATCCCTGTTCCACATCCTGTCATTGAGAACCCAGCTCCGATCCCTGTCCCACATCCGTGTCATTGAGGCCCCAGCTCCGATCCCTGTGCCACATCCTGTCATTGAGGCCCCAGCTCCGATCCCTGTTCCACATCCTGTCATTGAGACCCCAGCTCCGATCCCTGTGCCACATCCTGTCATTGAGGCCCCAGCTCCGATCCCTGTTCCACATCCTGTCATTGAGGCCCCAGCTCCGATCCCTGTGCCACATCCTGTCATTGAGGCCCCAGCTCCGATCCCTGTCCCACATCCTGTCATTGAGGCCCCAGCTCCGATCCCTGTGCCACATCCTGTCATTGAGGCCCCAGCTCCGATCCCTGTTCCACATCCTGTCATTGAGACCCCAGCTCCGATCCCTGTGCCACATCCTGTCATTGAGGCCCCAGCTCCGATCCCTGTTCCACATCCTGTCATTGATGCCCCAGCTCCGATCCCTGTTCCACATCCTGTCATTGAGACCCCAGCTCCGATCCCTGTTCCACATCCTGTCATTGAGGCCCCAGCGCTGATCCCTGTTCCACATCCTGTCATTGAGAACCCAGCTCCGATCCCTGTGCCACATCCTGTCATTGAGACCCCAGCTCCGATCCCTGTTCCACATCCTGTCATTGAGGCCCCAGCTCCGATCCCTGTTCCACACCCTGTCATTGATAACCCAGCTCCGATCCCTGTTCCACATCCTGTCATTGAGGCCCCAGCTCCGATCCCTGTTCCACATCCTGTCATTGAGGCCCCAGCGCTGATCCCTGTTCCACATCCTGTCATTGAGGCCCCAGCGCCGATCCCTGTTCCACATCCTGTCATTGAGGCCCCAGCGCTGATCCCTGTTCCACATCCTGTCATTGAGGCCCCAGCTCCGATCCCTGTTCCACACCCTGTCATTGAGGCCCCAGCTCCGATCCCTGTTCCACATCCTGTCTTTGAGACCCCAGCTCCGATCCCTGTTCCACATCCTGTCATTGAGGCCCCAGCTCCGATCCCTGTTCCACATCCTGTCATTGAGACCCCAGCTCCGATCCCTGTTCCACATCCTGTCATTGAGGCCCCAGCTCCGATCCCTGTGCCACATCCTGTCATTGAGGCCCCAGCGCTGATCCCTGTTCCACATCCTGTCATTGAGGTCGCAGCTCCGATCCCTGTTCCACATCCTGTCATTGAGGCCCCACTGCTGATCCCTGTTCCACATCCTGTCATTGAGACCCCAGCTCCGATCCCTGTTCCACATCCTGTCATTGAGAACCCAGCGCCGATCCCTGTGCCACATCCTATCATTGAGGCCCCAGCTCCGATCCCTGTTCCACATCCTGTCATTGAGGCCCCAGCACCGATCCCTGTGCCACATCCTGTCATTGAGGCCCCAGCACCGATCCCTGTTCCACATCCTGTCATTGAGGCCCCAGCTCCGATCCCTGTGCCACATCCTGTCATTGAGGCCCCAGCGCTGATCCCTGTTCCACATCCTGTCATTGAGGCCCCAGCGCCGATTCCTGTTCCACATCCTGTCATTGAGGCCCCAGCTCCGATCCCTGTTCCACATCCTGTCATTGAGGCCCCAGCACCGATCCCTGTTCCACATCCTGTCATTGAGGCCCCAGCGCTGATCCCTGTTCCACATCCTGTCATTGAGAACCCAGCTCCGATCCCTGTGCCACATCCTGTCATTGAGGCCCCAGCGCTGATCCCTGTTCCACATCCTGTCATTGAGGCCCCAGCACCGATCCCTGTGCCACATCCTGTCATTGAGGCCCCAGCGCCGATCCCTGTGCCACATCCTGTCATTGAGGCCCCAGCTCCGATCTCTGTTCCACATCCTGTCATTGAGGCCCCAGCTCCGATCCCTGTTCCATATCCTGCCATTGAGGCCCCAGCGCTGAGCTCTTTGCCATTACGCAGTCGTCAAATTCAGTCAATTAGAAAAAGACGAATTGATATGAAATCTCGGTTTGTTGTTCGCTAGCCAATCATCGGGTTGTTCGTGGCACTGCTATCTCACAGTGCCAGGGACCCAGGTCCAATTACGGACTTGGGTGACTGTGTTTGCACCCTCTTCACATGTCTTGTTCCTCCCACAGTTGGAAGACGTGCAGGTTAGGTGGATTGGATATGATACATCACCCCTGGGTATCCAGACATGTGCAGGTTAGGTGGAGTTATGAGTTAAGGAGATAGGCAGGGGAATGGGTCTGGGTAGGGTGCGCTTTCAGGAGGTCAGTGCAGATGCGTTGGGCCTGTTGTCCTCCTTTTGTACTGTAGTGATTCTATGGTTCAAACCAGGCTGATATGTTACCTCTACTTTTCCCCTGCTTTTATTTTCCCCAGTAACCTTTGATGTGACGCGTTATTCATAGATATCATAGAATTTACAGTGCAGAAGGAGTCCATTCGGCCCATCGAGTCTGCACCGGCTCTTGGAAAGAGCCCAGTAACCCCACCCAACACTAAGGGCAATTTATCATGGCCAATCCACCTACCCTGCACATCTTTGGACTGTGGGAGGAAACCGGAGCACCTGGAGGAAACCCACGCACACATGGGGAGGATGTGCAGACTCCGCACAGACAGTGACCCAAGCCGGAATCGAACCTGGGACCCTGGAGCTGTGAAGCCATGGTGCTATCCACAATGCTACCGTGTTATTTAATGCCGTCTGGAAATCTAAGTACAGTACATCCACCGGTTCCCCTTTAACCACAGCACATGTGACTCTTTCAAACACACTCCAGTAAATTGGTTAAACAAGATTTCCCTTTCACGAAACCATGTTGACTCTGCCCGATTGCCTTGATTTTTCCCAAGTGCCCTGCTATAACATTTTTAACAATGGCTGCTAACATCCTGATGACAGTGGTTAGTCTAACAGGCCTGTCATTTCCTGCGCTCTGTCTCCCTTCTTTATTCCAAAAGGACAGTGACCCGGTTTGCATTCTATAGGGATTTTTCCTCCACGACACCCTGGTCCACTCTCCCATCAGCCCCAACACCAAATTCCCTCCTCATGGCACCTTGCCATGTAATCGCACAAGGAACACCTGCCCCTTTACCTTCCCCCCCCCTCCTCACCATTCAGGGTTGCAATCACTCCTTTCAGGCTGTGTTTCACTTGCACTTCCTGCAATTCAATTTCCTGTTTTTGCTGCTCACTCTCAGTCTCCTCGACACTGAGGAAACTAAACGCAGACTGGCTTCCCGCTTTGCGGAACACCTTGACTCAGACTGCAAACATGACCTGATCTTCCCTGTACCGTGCCATTTTAACTCATAGCCCTGCTCCCCTGCCCACATTTCCATCCTCCGCCTGCTGCCGGGTTCCAGTGAAGCCGGACGCTAACTGGGTGAACGGCTTCTGGTTTTCCAATCACTTTTCAGCCCTTTGCACAGAACATTCCATCATTTCAGACCCCGAACCTCCACCATTTTTATAGTTTTTCTCCATCCCCTCCTCGTAGGGTCATCTGGAACTTTGTTTTGCTTTCCGTCATAGGAGCAGAATGAGGCCACTCGGCCCATCGAGTCTGCTCCGCCATTCAATCATGGCTGATATTTTAGAACATAGAACATAGAACAGTACAGCACAGAACAGGCCCTTCGGCCCTCGATGTTGTGCCGAGCCATGATCACCCCACTCAAACCCACGTATCCACCCTATACCCGTAACCCAACAACCCCCCCCCCTTAACCTTATTTTTTAGGACACTACGGGCAATTTAGCATGGCCAATCCACCTAACCCGCACATCTTTGGACTGTGGGAGGAAACCGGAGCACCCGGAGGAAACCCACGCACACAGGGGGAGGACGTGCAGACTCCACACAGACAGTGACCCAGCCGGGAATCGAACCTGGGACCCTGGAGCTGTGAAGCATTTATGCTAACCACCATGCTACCGTGCTGCCCCTGATCATCTTTCAGCACGACTTTGTTCTGTGATCAGCACATTCTGTTAAACATAGTTTACATGCAACATACAGTGCAGAAGGAGGCCATTCGGCCCATCGAGTCTGCACCGACCCACTCATTATCATACCTTGTTGCTGCTATCACCACCTTCTTCAGTCTTTATTGCTTCCATTGTCTTGTGTCCATGGCATCTTTGCCAAATCTTTCCTGAGCCCCCACCAAACCCTGACCTTCTGGTCTGATCCTCCTTCTTCACCTCCCTCTCCAGCTGTGGAATCTGTCCGATTTCACCTCCCTCTCCAGCTGTGGAATCGATCAGATTTCACCTCCCTCTCCAGCTGTGGAATCGATCAGATTTCACCTCCCTCTCCAGCTGTGGAATCGATCAGATTTCACCTCCCTCTCCAGCTGTGGAATCGATCAGATTTCACCTCCCTCTCCAGCTGTGGAATCGATCAGATTTCACCTCCCTCTCCAGCTGTGGAATCGATCAGATTTCACCGTCCTCTCCAGCTGTGGAATCTGTCCGATTTCACCTCCCTCTCCAGCTGTGGAATCGATCAGATTTCACCTCCCTCTCCAGCTGTGGAATCTGTCCGATTTCACCTCCCTCTCCAGCTGTGGAATCTGTCCGATTTCACCTCCCTCTCCAGCTGTGGAATCGATCAGATTTCACCTCCCTCTCCAGCTGTGGAATCGATCAGATTTCACCGTCCTCTCCAGCTCTGAACAAGAGTCTGACTGGCTCAAACCTTCAATGTTTCTCTCCAGAGATCTCTGCCCGATCTCTGAGTCCTTTCAGCATTTTTGGATTTGATTGTAATAGACTATTTAACAATTTCTGATCATTGTTAGGTGCCTAAATTTAATGTACAGAAATGCTCCGTTTGTCACTGGCAGGTTTGCATGCTGATTGTTGGAACTTTTTAAACGAGCTTTGTGATTTAATATTTTCTGTGTTTGGCACTGTTGATGTTTTTGCAGGGAGGTCTCACAGATCGATCAGTTCTTACAAGAGACGGCAGCACGAGAAGCCAATGCAAAAGTTCGCCTGCAGCAGTTTATTGAGGAGCTTTTGGACAGAGCTGATAGGGCAGAGAAACAGCTCATGGTGATCAGTAGTTGTGGTACGACACCTAACGGCAGCCTGGGAAGGTGCAGCAACCCAGGGGCAAAGGGAATTAGCAGAGAACAGGTACGTGGAGTGCTCATATTCACCAATTAAAAATGAAAGCTGAGATGGCACAGAAAAGTTGAGCTACCTAAATTTATTTTTGGATTATTGATTTGTGGATTTTGGGCGTTATTAACAAGGCCAGTCGGCTGGAATCACTGCAATCTAGCTGTGAAGATGCCTTGGAGAGGGTGCAGAGGAGGTTCACCAGGATGTTGCCTGGTATGGAGGGTGCTAGTTATGAAGAAAGGTTGAGTAGATTAGGATTGTTTTCATTGGAAAGACGGAGGTTGAGGGGGGGACCTGATTGAGGTCTACAAAATTATGAGAGGTATGGACAGGGTGGATAGCAACAAGCTTTTTCCAAGAGTGGGGGTGTCAGTTACAAGGGGTCACGATTTCAAGGTGAGAGGGGGAAAGTTTAAGGGAGATGTGCGTGGAAAGTTTTTTACGCAGAGGGTGGTGGGTGCCTGGAACGCTTTCCCAGCGAAGGTGGTAGAGGCGGGCATGATAGCATCATTTAAGAAGCATCTAGACAGATATATGAATGGGTGGGGACAGAGGGAAGTAGACCTTGGAAAATAGGTGACAGGTTTAGATAAAGGATCTGGATCGGTGCAGGCTGGGAGGGCCGAAGGGCCTGTTCCTGTGCTGTAATTTTCTTTGTTCTTTATTCAGTCACTGTTACAACCACTCATGAGCACTTCTGTTAGCGAGACCTCCAGGATTTTGAGCCAGTGATGTATATCACTCACCTTTTTAAAAATTAATTTACAGGATGTGGGCATCACTGATTAGACCAGCATTTATTGCCCATCCCTTCAGAAGGCGGCGGTGATTTCCTTCTTCAACCGCTGAAGTCCCTGAGGTGTAGGTACACCCACTGTGCTGTTAGGGAGGGAGTTCCAGGATGTTGCCCCAGAGACAGTGAAGGAACGGCCAATATATTTCCAAGTCAGGGTGGTGAGTGACTTGGAGGGGAACCTCCAGGTGGTGGGGTTCCCAGGTATCTGCTTCTCTTGTCCTTCTAGATGGTAGTGGTCGTGGGTTTGGAAGGTGCTGCCTGAGGGACCTTTGAGAGTTGCTGCAGTGCATCTTGTAGATGGGACATACGGCTGTCACTGTGTGTCGGTGGTGGAAGGTTTGAATGTTTGTGGAAGGGGAGCAATAAAGTGGGGCTGCTTTGTCCTGGATGGTGTTGAGCTTCTTGAGTGTTGTTGGAGCTGCACTCACCCAGGCAAGTGGAGAGTTTCCATCACACTCCTGACTTGTGCCTTGTAGATGGTGGACAGGCTTTGGGGGTTCAGAAGGGGAGTTACTCACTGTAGGATTCCTAGCCTTTGACCTTCCCTGGCAGCCACAGTATTAATATGGTTAGTCCAGTTCAGTTTCTGATCAATGGTAACCTCCCAGGATGTTGATTGTGGGGGATTCAGCGATGGTAACGCCATTGATTATCCAGGGGCGGTAGTTAGATCCTCTCATTGGGAGATGGTCATTGCCTGCCACTTGTGTGGCCAGCTACAAGATGTTTTGCAGTAACTCACCAAGGTCCCTCAGGCAGCACCTTCCAAACCCATGACTACTGCCATCTAGAAGGACAAGAGAAGCAGATACCTGGGAACCCCACCATCTGGAGGTTCCCCTCCAAGTCACTCACCACCCTGACTTGGAAATATATCGCTGTTCCTTCACTGTCTCTGGGGTAACATCCTGGAACTCCCTCCCTAGCAGCACAGTGGGTATACCTACACCTCAAGGACTGCAGCAGTTCAAGAAGGCAGCTCACCACCACCTTCTGAAGGGCAACTAGGGATGGGTTAGGTGGATCGGCCGTGCTCAGATTGCCCTTGTGTCCAAAGGTTCAGTTGGCTTACACGGATAGGGTGGAGGTATGGGCTTAAGTAATGCGGTCTTTCCGGGGTCGGTGTTGTTATGAGCCAGGGTTTAGAGAACCCCAAAGTGTATCATGGAGTTCACCTGACCCACAACTTTTACTAGATTGTGGTATGGGGAGCACACGGCCCACTCTACAGGTGTGGTATAGCAGGAATGGAAAAGTATTTTTTAAAGCAAAACAATGTTTATTCTATGAACTCAAGTTAACCTTTTTAAAACCTACAGTGAACATCTTAGCTAGTGGTGTTTTAGTAAGCTCAGAGAAGGGGGCAAAAGAGGGGGAGGTGTGGCGCTGCTAGTCAAGGACAGTATTACGGTGGCGGAAAGGATGCTAGATGGGGACTCTTCTTCCGAGGTAGTATGGGCTGAGGTTAGAAACAGGAAAGGAGAGGTCACCCTGTTGGGAGTTTTCTATAGGCCACCGAATAGTTCTAGGGATGTAGAGGAAAGGATGGCGAAGATGATTCTGGAAAAGAGCGAAAGTAACAGGGTAGTTGTTATGGGAGACTTTAACTTTCCAAATATTGACTGGAAAAGATATAGTTCGAGTACATTAGATGGGTCGTTCTTTGTACAATGTGTGCAGGAGGGTTTCCTGACACAATATGTTGACAGGCCAACAAGAGGCGAGGCCACATTGGATTTGATTTTGGGTAATGAACCAGGCCAGGTGTTAGATCTGGAGGTAGATGAGCACTTTGGAAACAGTGACCAAAATTCGGTGACTTTTACGTTAGTGATGGAAAGGGATAAGTCTACCCCGCAGGGCAAGAGTTATAACTGGGGGAAGGGCAATTATGATGCCATTAGACATGACTTCGGATGTGTAGGTTGGAGAAGTAGGCTGCAAGGGTTGGGCACACTGGATATGTGGAGCTTGTTCAAGGAACAGCTATTGCATGTTCTTGATAAGTACGTACCAGTCAAGCAGGGAGGAAGGGGGCGAGCGAGGGAACCGTGGTTTACCAAAGAAGTGGAATCTCTTGTTAAGAGGAAGAAGGAGGCCTATGTGAAGATGAGGCGTGAAGTCTCAGTTGGGGCGCTTGATAGTTACAAGGAAGCGAGGAAGGATCTAAAGAGAGAGCTAAGACGAGCAAGGAGGGGACATGAGAAGTCTTTGGCAGGTAGGATCAAGGAAAACCCAAAAGCTTTCTATAGGTATGTCAGGAATACAAGAATGACTAGGGTAAGAGTAGGGCCAGTCAAGGACAGTGGTGGGAAGTTGTGTGTGGAGGCTGAGGAGATAAGCGAGATACTAAATGAATACTTTTCGTCAGTATTCACTCAGGAAAAAGATAATATTGTGGAGGAGAATGCTGAGACCCAGGCTATTAGAATAGATGGCATTGAGGTGCGTAGGGAAGAAGTGTTGGCAATTCTGGACAAGGTGAAAATAGATAAGTCCCCGGGGCCTGATGGGATTTATCCTAGGATTCTCTGGGAAGCCAGTGAAGAGATTGCTGAGCCTTTGGCTTTGATTTTTATGTCATCATTGGCTACAGGAATAGTGCCAGAGGACTGGCGGATAGCAAATGTGGTCCCTTTGTTCAAGAAGGGGAGTAGAGATAACCCCGGTAACTATAGGCCGGTGAGCCTCACGTCTGTTGTGGGTAAAGTCTTGGAGAGGATTATAAGAGATACGATTTAAAATCATCTAGATAGGAATAATATGATTAGGGATAGTCAGCATGGTTTTGTGAAGGGTAGGTCATGCCTCACAAACCTTATCGAGTTCTTTGAGAAGGTGACTGAACAGGTAGACGAGGGTAGAGCAGTTGATGTGGTGTATATGGATTTCAGTAAAGCGTTTGATAAGGTTCCCCACGGAGGCTGGGGATTGAGGGTGAGTTAGAGATGTGGATCAGAAATTGGCTAGTTGAAAGAAGACAGAGAGTGGTGGTTGATGGGAAATGTTCAGAATGGAGTTCAGTTACGAGTGGCATACCACAAGAATCTGTTCTGGGGCCGTTGCTGTTTGTCATTTTTATAAATGACCTAGAGGAGGGCACAGAAGGTTGGGTGAGTAAATTTGCAGACGACACTAAAGTCGGTGGAGTTGTAGACAGTGTGGAAGGATGTTGCAGGTTACAGAGGGACATTGATAAGCTGCAGAGCTGGGCTGAGAGGTGGCAAATGGAGTTTAATGTAGAGAAGTGTGAGGTGATTCACTTTGGAAAGAATAACAGGAATGCGGAATATTTGGCTAATGGTAAAATTCTTAGCAGTGTGGATGAGCAGAGGGATCTCGGTGTCCATGTACATAGATCCCTGAAAGTTGCCACCCAGGTTGATAGGGTTGTGAAGAAGGCCTATGGTGTGTTGGCCTTTATTGGTAGAGGGATTGAGTTCCGGAGCCATGAGGTCATGTTGCAGCTGTACAAAACTCTGGTACGGCCGCATTTGGAGTATTGCGTACAGTTCTGGTCGCCTCATTATAGGAAGGACGTGGAAGCTTTGGAACGGGTGCAGAGGAGATTTACCAGGATGTTGCCTGGTATGGAGGGAAAATCTTATGAGGAAAGGCTGATGGACTTGAGGTTGTTTTCGTTAGAGAGAAGAAGGTTAAGAGGTGACTTAATAGAGGCATACAAAATGATCAGAGGGTTAGATAGGGTGGACAGAGAGAGCCTTCTCCCGCGGATGGAGGTGGATAGCACGAGGGGACATAGCCTTAAATTGAGGGGTAATAGATATAGGACAGAGGTCAGAGGTGGGTTTTTTACGCAAAGAGTGGTGAGGCCGTGGAATGCCCTACCTGCAACAGTAGTGAACACGCCAACATTGAGGGCATTTAAAAATTTATTGGATAAGCATATGGATGATAAGGGCATAGTGTAGGTTAGATGGCCTTTAGATTTTTTCCATGTCGGTGCAACATCGAGGGCCGAAGGGCCTGTACTGCGCTGTATCGTTCTATGTTCTATGTTCTATGTTACCTCTTCAAAGAATTCCAACAGATTTGTCAAGCATGCTTTTCCCTTCATAAATCCATGCTGACTCTAACTGATCCTGCCACAGCTTTCTAAATGTTCCGCTATAAAGTCCTTGGTTTACTAAGGAAGTTGAAGCACTTGTCAAGAGGAAGAAGACGGCTTATGTTAGGATGAGACATGAAGGCTCAGTTAGGGCACTTGAGAGTTGCAAGTTAGCCAGGAAGGACCTAAAGGGAGAGTTAAGAAGAGCGAGGAGAGGACACGAAAAGTCGTTGGCGGATAGGATCAAGGAAAACCCTAAGGATTTCTATAGGTATATCAGGAACAAAACAATGACTAGAGTAAGATTAGGGCCAATCAAGGATAGTAGTGGAAAGTTGTGTGTGGAATCAGAGGAGATAGGGGAAGCATTAAATGGATATTTTTCGTCAGTGTTTACACTGGAGAAAGACAATGTTGTTGAGGAGAACACTCAGGTTCAGTCGACCAGGCTAGATGGAATTGAGGTTCAAAAGGAGGAGGTAATAGGGAAGATGCTGGAATCTATCATCAAGGAAGAAATTGCGAGGCATCTGGATAGAAATTGTCCCATTGGGCAGACGCAGCATGGGTTCGTAAAAGGCAGGTCATGCCTAACTAATTTAGTGGAATTTTTTGAGGACATTACCAGTGCAGTAGATAACGGAGAGCCGATGGATGTGGTATATTTGGATTTCCAGAAAGCCTTTGACAAGGTGCCACACAAAAGGTTGCTGCATAAGATAAAGATGCATGGCATTAAGGGTAAAGTAATAGCATGGATAGAGGATTGGTTAATTAATAGAAAGCAAAGAGTTGGGATAAATGGGTGTTTCTCTGGTTGGCAATTAGTAGCTAGTGGTGTCCCTCAGGGATCCGTGTTGGGCCCACAATTGTTCACAATTTACATAGATGATTTGGAGTTGGGGACCAAGGGCAATGTGTCCAAGTTTGCAGATGACACTAAGATGAGTGGTAAAGTGAAAAGTGCAGAGGATACTGGAAGTCTGCAGAGGGATTTGGATAGGTTAAGTGAATGGGCTCGGGTCTGGCAGATGGAATACCATGTTGACAAATGTGAGGTTATCCATTTTGGTAGGAATAACAGCAAACGGGATTATTATTTAAACGATAAAATATTAAAGCATGCCGCTGTTCAGAGAGACTTGGGTGTGCTAGTGCATGAGTCACAGAAGGTTGGTTTACAAGTGCAACAGGTGATTAAGAAGGCAAATGGAATTTTGTCCTTCATTGCTAGAGGGATGGAGTTTAAGACTAGGGAGGTTATGTTGCAATTGTATAAGGTGTTAGTGCGGCCACACCTGGAGTATTGTGTTCAGTTTTGGTCTCCTTACTTGAGAAAGGACGTACTGGTGCTGGAGGGTGTGCAGAGGAGATTCACTAGGTTAATCCCAGAGCTGAAGGGGTTGGATTATGAGGAGAGGTTGAGTAGACTGGGACTGTACTCGTTGGAATTTAGAAGGATGAGGGGGGATCTTATAGAAACATTTAAAATTATGAAGGGAATAGATAGGATAGATGCGGGCAGGTTGTTTCCACTGGCGGGTGACAGCAGAACTAGGGGGCATAGCCTCAAAATAAGGGGAAGTAGATTTAGAACTGAGTTTAGGAGGAACTTCTTCACCCAAAGGGTTGTGAATCTATGGAATTCCTTGCCCAGTGAAGCAGTTGAGGCTCCTTCATTACATGTTTTTAAGGTAAAGATAGATAGTTTTTTGAAGAATAAAGGGATTAAGGGTTATGGTGTTCGGGCCGGAAAGTGGAGCTGAGTCCACAAAAGATCAGCCATGATCTAATTGAATGGCGGAGCAGGCTCGAGGGGCCAGATGGCCTACTCCTGCTCCTAGTTCTTATGTTCTTATGTTCTTATCACTCCCTCCTTAGTGATAACAATCCTCTCAAGGTCCTCACCTGTCATAGCCTCATTTCTATCAGTCGCTGGCATGTTATTTGTGTCTTCCACTGTGAAGACCGACCCAAAAAACCTGTTCAGTTCCTCAGCCATTTCCTCATTTCCCATTATTAAAACTCCCTTCTCATCCTCTAAAGGACCAATATTTACCTTAGCCACTCTTTTTTGTCTTATATATTTGTAAAAACTTTTACTGTCTGTTTTTATATTCTGAGCAAGTTTACTCTCATACTCTATCTTACTCTTTATAGCTTTTTTAGTAGCTTTCTGTTGCCCCCTAAAGATTTCCCAGTCCTCTAATCTCCCAGCAATCTTTGCCACTTTATATGCTTTTTCCTTCAATTTGATACTCTCCCTTATTTCCTTAGATATCCACGGTCGATTTTCCCTCTTTCTTCCGTCCTTCCTTTTTGTTGGTATAAACCTTTGCTGAGCACTGTGAAAAATCGCTTGGAAGGTTCTCCACTGTTCCTCAACTGTTCCACCATAAAGTCTTAGCTCCCAGTCTACCTTAGCTAGTTCTTCTCTCATCCCCTTGTAATCTCCTTTGTTTAAACACAAAACACTAGTATTTGATTTTACTTTCTCACCCTCCATCTGTATTTTAAATTCCACCATATTGTGATCGCTCCTTCCGAGAGGATCCCTAACTATGAGGTCATGAATCAATCCTGTCTCATTACACAGGACAAGATCTAGGACCGCTTGTTCCCTCGTAGGTTCCATTACATACTGTTCTAGGAAACTATCGCGGATACATTCTATAAACTCCTCCTCACGGTTGCCTTGACCGACCTGGTTAAACCAATCGACATGTAGATTAAAATCCCCCATGATAACTGCTGTACCATTTCTACATGCATCAGTTATTTCTTTGTTTATTGCCTGCCCCACCATCTCGTTACTATTTGGTGGCCGATAGACTACTCCTATCAGTGACTTTTTCGCCTTACTATTCCTGATTTCCACCCAAATGGATTCAACCTTATCCTCCATAGCACCGATGTCATCCCTTACTATTGCCCGGATGTCATCCTTAAATAACAGAGCAACACCACCTCCCTTACCATCCACTCTGTCCTTCCGAATAGTTTGATACCCTCGGATATTTAACTCCCAGTCGTGACCATCCTTTAACCATGTTTCAGTAATGGCCACTAAATCATAGTCATTTACGATGATTTGTGCCACCAACTCATTTACTTTATTCCGAATACTACGAGCATTCAGGTAAAGTACACTTATGTTGGTTTTTTTACCTCTGTTTTGAATCTTAACATCTCCAGTTTTACTCCTTTTGTTATTACTGGGCCTATTCACTGTGCTCCCCTCAGTCACTGTACCTTGTACTGTCGCCCTTATGGAT
Organism: Scyliorhinus canicula; assembly: GCF_902713615.1. Classification (NCBI taxonomy): domain Eukaryota; kingdom Metazoa; phylum Chordata; class Chondrichthyes; order Carcharhiniformes; family Scyliorhinidae; genus Scyliorhinus; species Scyliorhinus canicula. Next base: position 910,488 of record NC_052148.1, read on the forward strand.
TTCTGACTATGTCTTCTCTGCCTTGCACTTTTCCCCTTACTTCCTTTTGTTTCTGTCCCTGTTTTACTACCTTCCAACTTCCTGCATTGGTTCCCATCCCCCTGCCACATTAGTTTAAACCCTCCCCAACAGCTCTAGAAAACACCCCCCCTAGGACATCGGTTCCAGTCCTGCCCAAGTGCAGACCGTCCGGTTTGTACTGGTCCCATCTCCCCCAGAACCGGTCCCAATGCCCCAGGAATTTGAATCCCTCCCTCTTGCACCATCTCTCGAGCCACGCATTCATCCTATCTATCCTGACATTCCTACTCTGACTAGCTCGTGGCACTGGTAGCAATCCTGAGATTACTACCTTTGAGGTCCTACTTTTTAGTTTAACTCCTAACTCCCTGAATTCCGCTTGTAGGACCTCATCCCGTTTTTTACCTATATCGTTGGTGCCTATGTGCACCACGACAGCTGGCTGTTCACCCTCCCCCCCCCCCCCCCCCCCCCCCCCCCCCCAGAATGTCCTGCAGCCGCTCCGAGACATCCTTGACCCTTGCACCAGGGAGGCAACATACCATCCTGGAGTCTCGATTGCGTCCACAGAACCGCCTGTCTATTCCCCTTACGATCGAGTCCCCTATCACTATAGCCCTGCCATTTTTCTTCCTGACCTGCTGTGCAGCAGAGCCAGCCACGGTGCCATGAACCTGGCTGCTGCTGCCTTCCCCTGGTGAGCCATCTCCCTCAACAGTATCCAAAGCGGTATATCTGTTTTGCAGGGAGATGACCGCAGGGGACACCTGCACTGCCTTCCTACTCTTGCTCTTTCTTTTGGTCACCCATTTTCTATCTCCCTCAGTAACCTTCACCTGCGGTGTGACCAAATTATATAGGAGGGATGTCCGAGGTAGGTTCTTTACTCAGAGAGTGGTTAGGGTGTGGAATGGACTGCCTGCTGTGATAGTGGAATCAGACACTTTAGGAAGTTGCAAGTGGTTATTGGATAGGCACATGGAGCACAGCAGAATGACAGGGAGTGGGATAGCTTGATCTTGGTTTCGGACAAAGCTCGGCACAACATTGAGGGCCGAAGGACAAGTTCTGTGCTGTACTGTTCTATGTTCTATGTAGATTCTCAGACCCTGGAGATTTATCCACCTTCAGTCCCGTCAGTTTTCCCAGCATCATTTCTCTACTAATGTTGATCTCCCTCAGTTCTTCCTTCTCACAGAACGTTTCATTTCCAGCATTTCTGGGATCTGATTTGTGTCCTCATTTGTGAAGTCACAATCAAAGTGTGTATTCAAAATTGTGTGACAAAATTAATTGATGAGGAAAAGGCTGTGGATGCAGTTTACATGGACTTTAGTAAGGTGTTTGACAAGGTCCCTCATGGCAGACTGGTACAATAGCTGAAGTCGATTGGAATTCAGAGTGTTATTGATGTGTTATAAGATGATAAAGAACTGGCTTGGCAACAGAAGACCGAGATTAACAGTGGAAGATAGGTGGAGTTTCAGGTAGTGAAGAATGTCAGTGAATACAGCGGAATACAGATAGATTGGAGAGTTGGCCAGAGAAATAGATCGAGTTCAATCCGAACAAATGCGATGTGATACATTTTGGAAGACCAAATTCAGGTGTGAATTATACTGTAAATGGCAGAACCCTTAGGAGCATTGACATACAGAGGGATCTGGGCGTTCAGGTCCATAGTTTCATGAAAGTGGCAATCCAGTTGAAAATGTGGTTAAGAAGGCATACGGCATGCTTGTGTTCACCGGCTGGGGCATTGAGTACAAGAGTTGGCACGTCATGTTACAGTTGTATAAAACCTCAGTGAGGCCATATTTAGAATATTGCATGCAGTTCTGGTTGTCACACTACCAGAAGGACGTGGTTGCTTTGGAGAGAGTGGAAAGAATGTTGATCAGGATGGTCTCAAGGGTGTTGGCTATGAGGAGTGGTTGAATAAACTCTGATTGTTTTCACTAGAATGATAGAGGCTGAGGAAGACCTGATTTAGGTCTACAAAATTACAAAAGGTGAATAATCAAAGGCTTTTTCCCAGGTTGGAAGTGTCAATTACAAGGGCCGAAGGGCCTGTTCCTGTGCTATAATATTCTTGGTTTGATTCCCCCCCTGAGGTTTCCCTATTACCTGTGTGGCATGTTCGGTAAAGTTCAACTTTATGCAATCCAGGCCAATAAAAATATTTTATTGTTTTTGTTTGAGTTTTCCTTACTCCAAAATGACCTCCGACTGGAACCTCATGCACAACCTGCAAATCATCCTTTCTATAACCCACCGGTAATACCACTTGAATCTCCACCTATTTGTCATCTGCCTGAATATGTAACAGTGTCAATTCCCTCATTAATACATTATTTTAAATGTAATTCTCCGGTATTCACTCAGATTCAGTATATGCTGTCTGATATAACTGCTTTATCTCTGAATCTTTCTGCTGTAATTAGAACATAGAACATAGAACACTGCAGCGCAGTACGGGCCCTTCGGCCCTCGATGTTGCGCCGACCTGTGAAACCATCTGAAGCCTATCTGACCTACACTATTCCATTTTCATCCATATGTCTATCCAGTGACCACTTAAATGCCCTTAAAGTTGGCGAGTCTACTACTGTTGCAGGCAGGGCGTTCCACACCCCTATTACTCTCTGAGTAAAGAAACTGCCTCTGACATCTGTCCTATATCTACCACCCCTCAATTTAAAGCTATGTCCCCTCGTGTTGGTCATCACCATCCGAGGAAAAAGACTCTCACTGTCTACCCTATATAACCCTCTGACTATCTTATATGTCTCTATTAAGTTACCTCTCAGCCTTCTCCTCGCTAACGAAAACAACCTCAATTCCCTGAGCCTTTCCTCGTAAGACCTTCCCTCCATACCAGGCAACATCCTAGTAAATCTCCTCTGAACCCTTTCCAAAGCTTCCACATCCTTCCTATAATGTGGTGACCAGAATTGCACGCAGTACTCCAGGTGCGGCCGCACCAGAGTTATGTACAGCTGCAGCATGACCTTGTGGTTCCGAAACTCAATCCCCCTGCTTATAAAGGCTAGCACACCATATGCCTTCTTAACAGCCCTATTAACCTGGGTGGCAACTTTCAGGGATTTATGTACCTGGATGCCGAGATCTCTGTGTTCATCTACACTACCAAGAATCTTGCCATTAGCCCAGTACTCTGCATCCTGTTACTCCTTCCAAAGTGAACCACCTCACACTTTTCCGCATTAAACTCCATCTGCCACCTCTCAGCCCAGCTCTGCAGCTTATCTATGTCCCTCTGTATCCTATAACATCCTTCAGCACTATCCACAACTCCACCGACCTTCGTGTCATCTGCAAATTTACTAACCCATCCTTCTACACCCTCTTCCAGGTCATTTATAAAAATGACAAACAGCAGTGGCCCCAAAACAGATCCTTGTGGTACACCACTAGTAACTGAACTCCAGGATGAACATTTGCCATCAACCACCACCCTCTGTCTTCTTTCAGCTAGCCAATTACTGATCCAAACCGCTAAATCACCTTCAATCCCATACTTCCTTATTTTCTGCAATAGCCTACCGTGGGGAACCTTATCAAACGCCTTACTGAAATCCATATACACCACATCAACATAATTATACCAACTTTCTTGAAATAAAGATATCTGCTTCATCCACCACCTGCTCTTGTTCTTTATGAACCACCTAATCAAACATAGGGCTGGATTCTCTGCTCCCTGACGCCAAAATCGCGTTCGGTGGGGGGGGCGGAGAATCTCCGATGATGCCAATTACGGGGGCAGCGCCGCTTACGTGATGCCCAGCCCACTGAAATGTGGCATACTCCAGGAGTACGCCGCGCCACGCATCCATGGTCTCAGGACATTGCCTGAGGTATGCCCGCGATGCTCCGTCCCCGACCAGCCAAGTTCCTGACGGCGTGGGACATGTGTGGTCCCACCTGTCGTGAACTCAGCGTGGCGGCTGCGGACTCATTCCAGCGCCGCTACAGTTGGAGGAGGAGGAGCGTCGATCCGCGGGCAGTGGGACTTAAATCTGGGCTGGGGGCACTGTGGACGGGCGGTCCGGGATGCACGAGCAGCGAAAGGGGGTACTATTTTGCAGTCCGGGTCGCAGGCTGAGTTCGCCATGAAGCACGGCGCGGCCGCTGCAAGTCGCCGCAGTGTGCATGCTTGGCCATGGACCCAGAAATGCTCAGGACCGTATCGGCAGCTGGAGCTAGACCTGCTAGCCCCCAGCAAAACGGAAATCGGTGGCCATTTTGCGCCAGTTGTTTGGTGGAAAAGACCGTTTTCACGCCAGCGTGGGGACTTAGTCACCCAAACGGAGAATCCAGCCCATGGTTTCTGACAACTAAACCTCAGCCTCCCTATCGGTACGCCTCAAATTCTCTTCGACAGAACAATACAGCACAGGTACAGGCCCTATGGCCACCCTGTCTCAACCTGTGGCTTTGTGATCTGATTGGCAGACAATCAGCAAACAGTATTATTTTATTCAGTGTCCGGATACAAACATCGCTAGCAAATGCAGCCTTTATTGTGCTTTGCTAACTGACCTGGGTACACCACTGCAGTAGATATGTTGTAAGGAGACCCACAGTGCATTCTGTTTGATTCGAAGGAATTCCTTGTTCTATGCCTGACATACTCTCTGTATTCTGAATCAGGAATGCACTCCTCCAGTGAGTAAGGACTGAAGGTTATGCAGCCTGCAGTTGACAGATTTTTGCTGGGCTAACAGTTGATAACTGTAGTGAATCAACAACATGGTTTATGCCTGGTTGGTGGCCATTCTCCTATTAGTCAATCAGTTGGACTTTTACAATTAACTTGGAGTGTTGGTTGTTTTTCTGAAACTCCCCACAAATTGAATGATTAATTGAACTCTTTGCAGTGTTTGGATTTGAATTCACAATGTCTGTTTTGCTCGGAGTAACATAACCATTTTGATATCCTTCTTTAAAGTGCCAGATTGATATTCAAATTCCTTGAAATGGTTCTGATTGTTGGAATAACTTTAGTTTTAGTTTTCGTTTTCACTTCATTTTTCAAATCCTTCTCGTTGTCCAGAGCGAACGATCCACAGCTTCAGCTGGAGTTTCCTGTGGGAACGTACCTGCATCTGAGCAACAGTCATTACCAAATGTCAGGTAGGGGATATAAAGACAGAGTTTAATGTTCGAATATAGTTCATAGCCTGTTGTTTTATACTCAGTCTCAAAAGTGCCGGATTTAAGGTTTAAATAAAGGTTGTAGAAAAGCTGTAAACTAAGTCATTAAGTTAATGTGGAATGCATTTTCTAAAAAAGGATTAAGCAGATTTCTGCTACTCATTATTCAGATTTCTCTACAAATGCACATTGTTTAATGAGAATTCATTGTGTACATTAATTTTAAATCCAGGCAGAATGATGTTTAACCAGGGGTACAGAAGGAGAAATTAATTGGATTTGTTTATTGTCATGTGTACCGAGGTGCAGTGAAAAGTATTTTTCTGTGAGAAGTTCAGACAGATCGTTCCGCATGTGAAAAAGAAATACATAATAGGGCAAACATGTAACACACAATGTAAATACATAAACACCGGCATCGGGTGAAGCATACGGAGTGTAGTACTACTCAGCAGAGAAAGACCCTGATGGGAGTTATGTACAGGCCCACTAGCAGTAGTCAGTATGTGGGGCAGAAAATAAATTAGGAGATAGAAAAGGCATGTAAAAAAGGCAACATCACAACAATCATGATGCGGAGATGCCGGCGTTGGACTGGGGTGAGCACAGTAAGAAGTCTTACAACACCAGGTTAAAGTCCAACAGGTTTGATTTGAATCACTAGCTTTCGGAGCACTGCTCCTTCCTCTGGTGAAGGAAGAGGTAGGTTCCAGAAACACACACACAGACAAAGTCAAAGATGCAATACCATACTTTGAATGCGAGTATTTGCAGGTAATTAAGTCTTTACTTGTCCAAACGGAGCAACTGGAACGAGGGATAATCACAGGTTAAAGAGGTGTGAATTGTCTCAGGCCAGGACAGTTGATAGGATTTTGCAAGCCCAGGACAGATGGCGGGAGGTGAATGTAATGTGACCTGAATCCAAGTTCCCGGTTGAGGCCACTCCTGTGCGGAACTTGTCTATAAGTTTCTGTCGTGCATCTTGAAGGCCGCATTCGATGTCCTTGACCGCTGAAGTGTTCCCCGACTGGAAGGGACCATTCATGCCTGCCGATTGTCGCGCAATGTCCAGTCATTCATTGTCGCAGCGTCTGCATGGTCTCGCCAAGTACCACGCTTCGGTACATCCTTTCCTGCAGCGTATGTACAATCTTATGGTACAATAATCATGGGGGACTACAATATGCAGGTGGAATAGGAAAACCTGGTCGGTAGTGAACCTCAAGAAAAGGAATTTGTGGAATGTCTAAGAGACGTTTTTTTAGAGCAGCTCGTGACAGAGCCTAGTAGGGAACAGGCAATTCTGAATTTTTTCATAGAAAATACAGTGCAGAAGGAGGCCATTCAGCCCATCGAGTCTGCACCGACCCACTTAAGCCCTCACTTCCACCCTATTCCCGTAACCCAATAACACTTCCTCATCATTTTGGGCCCTATGGGCAATTTATCATGGCCAATCCACCTAACCTGCACGTCTTTGGACTGTGGGAGGAAACCGGAGCACCCGGAGGAAACCCACGCAGACATGGGGAGAACGTGCAGACTCCGCACAGACAGTGACCCAGCGGGGTTTCGAACCTGGGACCCTGAAGCTGTGAAGCAACTGTGCTATCCACTTGTGCAACCGTGCTGCCCCCAAATGATCCCCAAAGATTGCTTGACCATTATATCAGTTTTCTCCCTGGATAAATTCTCACTGCAGTACAGTGTATAAACACATGCTGATGTAGAAGCCAGTGCCGTGGACTTTCTTGCTTTCCTGGGTCATGGTTAGTCCCTGCAACCGACACAATCTCCAGTGACTCCCGTTTCTGCAGCAGCCGATCAGTCAAGTTAGTCAGCACCTACAACTAAAACTGTGTTTAAAAGAAAAATCTTTAAATTGCTTTCCTGAAGATACTCCTTCTGCACAGAGGTAGTTTTCAGTCGCGCCTCATGCTCTTTTTTGCAAAGCCTTCATCTCCCATCTTGGTGATGTGTAATGAGGCAGACTTGATTAGGGAATTTAAGGTGAAGGAACCCTTTGGGAGCAGTGACCACAATATGATAGAATTTACCCTGCAGTTTGAGAGGGAGAAGCTGCAATCAGATGTAACGGTATTACAGTTAAATAAGGGTAACTACAAAGACATGAGGAAGGAGCTGGCCAGAGTTGATTGGAGAAGGAGCCGAGCAGGGAAGACAGTGGAACAGCAATGGCAGGAGTTTTGGGGGGTTATTCGGGAGGCACAACAGAAATTCATCCCAAGGAGGAGGAAACATGCTAAGGGGAGGACAAGGCATCCATGGCTGACGAGGGAAGTTAAGGACAGCAGAAAAGCTGAAGAAAAAGCAGACAAAGTGGCGAGGATTAGTGGAAAGTCAGAGGATTGGGAAGCCTTTAAATGCGAGCAGAGGACAACTAAAAAAGCAATAAGGGGGGAGAAGATGAAGTATGAGTGCAAGCTAGCTAGTAATACAGCTAGTAATATAAAGGAAGATAGGAAGAGTTTTTTTCAATGTATGAAAGGTAAGAGAGAGGCAAAAATAGACATTTGACCACTAGAAAATGTGGCTGGAGAAGTAATAATAGGAAACAAAGAAACGGCAGAGGAACTGAATAGTTACTTTGCATCAGTCTTCACGGTGGAAGACACCAGTGGGATGGCAGAGTTCCAGGAGAATCAGGGGGCAGAGGTGAGTGCAGTGACCATCACTAAAGAGAAGGTTCTGGGGAAACTGAAAGACTGACGGTGGATAAATCACCTGGACCGGATGGACTACACCCCAGGGTTCGAAAAAAGAGATAGCAAAGAACAAAGAACAAAGAAAAGTACAGCACAGGAACAAGCCCTTCGGCCCTCCAAGCCTCTGCCGACCATGCTGCCCGTCGAAACTAAAATCTTCTGCACTTCCATGGGCATCCTGAAGGGGGAGGGAAAACAGGCAGAGGTCGTTGTACATATTGGTACTAACGACATAGGCAAGAAGGGGCATGAAGTCCTGCAGCAGGAGTTCAGGGAGCTTGGCAGAAAGTTAAAAGACGGGACCTCAAGGGTTGTAATCTCGGGATTACTCCCTGTGCCACGTGCCAGTGAGGCTAGAAATAGGAAGATAGAGCAGCTAAACACGTGGCTAAACAGCTGGTGTAGGAGGGAGGGTTTCCGTTATCTGGACCACTGGGAGCTCTTCCAGGGCAGGTGTGACCTGTATAAGAAGGATGGGTTACATCTAAACTGGAGAGGCATAAATATCCTGGCCGCGAGGTTTGCTAGTGTCACACGGGAGGGTTTAAACTAGTATGGCAGGGGGGTGGGTACCGGAGCAATAGGTCAGAAGGTGAAAGCATTGAGGGAGAACTAGGGAATAGGGCCAGTATGGCTCTGAGGAAGAGCAGACAGGGAGATGTTGCTGAACACAGCGGGATTGGTGGCCTGAAGTGCATATGTTTTAATGCAAGAAGTATAACATAAGAACTATGAGCAGGAGTAGGCCATCTGGCCCCTCGAGCCTGCTCCGCCTTTCAATGAGATCATGGCTGATCTTTTGTGGACTCAGCTCCACTTTTCGGCCCGAACACCATAACCCTTAATCCCTTTATTCTTCAAAAAACTATCTATCTTTACCTTAAAAACATTTAATGAAGGAGCCTCAACTGCTTCACTGGGCAAGGCATTCCATAGATTCACAACCCTTTGGGTGAAGAAGTTCCTCCTAAACTCAATCCTAAATCTACTTCCCCTTATTTTGAGGCTATGTCCCCTAGTTCTGCTTTCACCCGCCAGTGGAAACAACCTGCCCGCATCTATCCTATCTATTCCTTTCATAATTTTAAATGTTTCTATAAGAGCCCCCCTCATCCTTCTAAATTCCAAAGAGTAGAGTCCCAGTCTACTCAACCTCTCCTCATAATCCAACCCTGGGATTAACCTAGTGAATCTCCTCTGCACACCCTCCAGTGCCAGTACGTCCTTTCTCATGTAAGGAGACCAAAACTGAACCCAATACTCCAGGTGTGGCCTCACTAACACCTGAAAAATGAAAATCGCTTATTTTCACGAGTAGGCTTCAAATGAGGTTGCTGTGAAAAGTTCCTAGTCGCCACATTCTGGCACCTGTTCGGGGAGGCTGTTATGGGAATTGAACCGTGCTGCTAGCTTGCCTTGGTCTGCCTTCGATTAGCCAGCGATTAGCCCTGTGAGCTAAACAGCCCCATATACACCTTATACAATTGCAACATAACCTCCCTAGTCTTAAACTCTATCCCTCTAGCAATGAAGGACAAAATTCCATTTGCCTTCTTAATCACCTGTTGCACCTGTAACCCAACTTTCTGTGACTCATGCACGAGCACATCCAGGTCTCTCTGCACAGCGGCATGCTTTAATATTTTATCGTTTAAATAATAATCCTGTTTGCTGTTATTCCTACCAAAATGGATAACCTCACATTTGTCAACATTGTATTCCATCTGCCAGACCCTAGCCCATTCACTTAACCTATCCAAATCCCTCTGCAGACTTCCAGTATCCTCTGCACTTTTCGCTTTACCACTCATCTTAGTGTCATCTGCAAACTTGGACACATTGCCCTTGGTCCCCAACTCCAAATCATCTATGTAAATTGTGAACAATTGTGGGCCCAACACGGATCCCTGAGGGACACCTATAGCTACTGATTGCCGACCAGAGAAACACCCATTAATCCCCACTCTTTGCTTCCTATTAATTAACCAATCCTCTATCCATGCTACTACTTTACCCTTAATGCCATACATCTTTATCTTATGTAGCAACCTTTTGTGTGGCACCTTGTCAAAGGCTTTCTGGAAATCCAGATATACCACATCCATTGGCTCTCCGTTATCTACTGCACTGGTAATGTCCTCAAAATTTCCACTAAATTAGTTAGGCACGACCTGCCCTTTATGAACCCATGCTGCGTCTGCCCAATGGGACAATTTCTATCCAGATGCCTCGCTATTTCTTCCTTGATGATAGATTCCAGCATCTTCCCTACTACCGAAGTTAAGCTCACTGGCCTATAATTTCCTGCTCTCTGCCTACCTCCTTTTTTAAACAGTGGTGTCACGTTTGCTAATTTCCAATCCACCGGGACCACCCCAGAGTCTAGTGAATTTTGGTAAATCATCACTAGTGCATCTGCAATTTCCCTAGCCATCTCTTTTAGCACTCTGGGATGCATTCCATCAGGGCCAGGAGACTTGTCTACCTTTAGCCCCATTAGCTTGCCCATCACTACCTCCTTAGTGATAACAATCCTCTCAAGGACCTCACCTGTCATAGCCTAATTTCTATCAGTCACTGGCATGTTATTTGTGTCTTCCACTGTGAAGACCGACCCAAAAAACCTGTTCAGTTCCTCAGCCATTTCCTCATTTCCCATTATTAAAACTCCCTTCTCATCCTCTAAAGGACCAATATTTACCTTAGCCACTCTTTTTTGTTTTATATATTTGTAAAAACTTTTACTGTCTGTTTTTATATTCTGAGCATGTTTACTCTCATACCCTATCTTACTCTTCTTTATAGCTTTTTTAGTAGCTTTCTGTTGCCCCCTAAAGATTTACCAGTCCTCTAGTCTCCCAGCAATCTTTGCCACTTTATATGCTTTTTCCTTCAATTTGATACTCTCCCTTATATCCTGAGATATCCACGGTCGATTTTCCCTCTTTCTACCGTCCTTCCTTTGTGTTGGTATAAACCTTTGCTGAGCACTGTGAAAAATCCACTGTTCCTCAACTGTTCCACCATAAAGTCTTTGCTCCCAGTTTACCGTAGCTAGTTCTTCTCTCATCCCATTGTAATCTCCTTTGTTTAAACACAGGTAAGGCAGATGAACTTAGAGATTGGATTAGAACTTGGAACTATGATGTTGTTGCCATTACAGAGACCTGGTTGAGGGAAGGACAGGATTGGCAGCTAAACGTTCCAGGATTTAGATGTTTCAGGCGGGATAGAGAGGGATGTAAAAGGGGTGGCAGAGTTGCGCTACTGGTTAGGGAGAATATCACAGCTGTGCTGCGGGAGGACACGTCAGAGGGCAGCGAGGCTATATGGGTAGAGATCAGGAATAAGAAGGGTGCAGTCACAATATTGGGGGTTTACTACAGGCCTCCCAACAGCCAGCGGGAGATAGAGGAGCAGATAGGTAGACAGATTTTGGAAACGAGTAAAAACAGCAGGGTTGTTGTGATGGGCGACTTCAACTTCCCCAATATTGACTGGGACTCACTTAGTGCTAGGGGCTTAGACAGAGCAGAGTTTGTAAGGAGCATACAGGAGGGCTTCTTAAAACAATATGTAGACAGTCCAACTAGGGAAGGGGCTGTACTGGACCTGGTATTGGGGAATGAGCCCGGCCAGGTGGTAGAAGTTTCAGTAGGGGAGCATTTCGGGAATAGTGACCACAATTCGTAAGTTTTAAAGTGCTGGTGGACAAGGATAAGAGTGGTCCAAGGGTGGATGTGCTAAATTGGGGGAAGGCTAATTATAACAATATTAGGCAGGAACTGAAGAACCTAGATTGGGGGCGGATGTTTGAGGGTAAATCAACATCTGACATGTGGGAGGCTTTCAAATGTGAGTTGAAAGGAATTCAGGACCGGCATGTTCCTGTGCGCAAGAAGGATAAATACGGCAACTTTCAGGAACCTTGGATAACGAGAGATATTGTAGGCCTCGTCAAAAAGAAAAAGGAGGCATTTGTTAGGGCTAGAGGGCTGGGAACAGATGAAGCCTGTGTGGAATATGAGGAAAGTAGGAAGGAACTTAAGCAAGGAGTCAGGAGGGCTAAAAGGGGTCACGAAAAGTCATTGGCAAATAGGGTTAAGGAAAATTCCAAGGCTTTTTACACATGCATAAAAAGCAAGAGGGTAGCCAGGGAAAGGTTTGGCCCACTGAAGGACAGGGGAGGGAATCTATGTGTGGAGCCAGAGGAAATGGGCGAGGTACTAAATGAATACTTTGCATCAGTATTCACCAAAGAGAAGGAATTGGTGGATGTTGAGTCTGGAGAAGGTGTGTAGATAGCCTGGGTCACATTGAGATCCAAAAAGACGAGCTTGAAAAATATTAAGGTAGATAAGTCCCCAGGGCCTGATGGGATCTACCCCAGAATACTGAAGGAGGCTAGAGAGGAAATTGCTGAGGCCTTGACAGAAATCTTTGGATCCTCATTGTCTTCAGCTGATGTCCCGGAGGACTGGAGAATAGCCAATGTTGTCCTTTGTTTAAGAAGGGGAGCAAGGATAATCCAGGGGAGCCTTACGTCAGTGGTAGGGAAATTACTGGGGAAAATTCTTCGAGACAGGATCCACTCCCATTTGGAAACAAATGGACGTATTAGCGAGACGCAGCATGGTTTTGTGAAGGGGAGGACATGTCTCACTAACTTGATAGAGTTTGTTGAAGAGGTCACAAAGATGATTGATGCAGGTAGAGCAGTGGATGTTGTCTAAATGGACTTCAGTAAGGCCTTTGACAAGGACCCTCATGGCAGACTGGTACAAAAGGTGAAGTCACACGGGATCAGGGGTGAGCTGGCAAGGTGGATACAGAACTGGCTGGGTCATAGAAGGCAGAGAATAGCAATGGAAGGGTGCTTTTCTGATTGGAGGGCTGTCACTAGTCGTGTCCCCAGGGATCAGTGCTGGGACCTTTGCTGTTAGGAGTATATATAAATGATTTGGAAGAAAATGTAACTGGTCTGATTAGTAAGTTTGCAGACGACACAAAGGTTGGTGGAATTGTGATAGCGATGAGGACTGTCAGAGAATACAGCAGGATTTAGATCATTTGGAGACTCGGGCGGAGAGATGGCAGATGGAGGTTAATCCGGATACATGTGAGATAATGTATTATGGAAGGTGTAATTCAGGCAGGGAATATACAGTGAATGGTAGAACCCTGAGATACTGTGACAGTAGCAATGATGTGTTATTGATCACTCAGTCTGAGATATTGTGACAGTAGCTGTGATGTGTTATTGATCACTCAGTCTGAGATACTGTGACAGTAGCTGTGATGTGTTATTGATCACAGTCTGAGATACTGTGACAGTAGCTGTGATGTGTTATTGATCACTCAGTCTGAGATACTGTGACAGTAGCTGTGATGTGTTATTGATCACTCAGTCTGAGATACTGTGACAGTAGCAATGATGTGTTATTGATCACAGTCTGAGATACTGTGACAGTAGCAATGATGTGTTATTGATCACTCAGTCTGAGATACTGTGACAGTAGCAATGATGTGTTATTGATCACTCAGTCTGAGATACTGTGACAGTAGCAATGATGTGTTATTGATCACTCAGTCTGAGATACTGTGACAGTAGCTGTGATGTGTTCTTGATCACAGTCTGAGATACTGTGACAGTAGCTGTGATGTGTTCTTGATCACAGTCTGAGATACTGTGACAGTAGCAATAATGTGTTATTGATCACTCAGTCTGAGAAACTGTGACAGTAGCGGTGATGTGTTATTGATCACTCAGTCTGAGAAACTGTGACAGTAGCTGTGCTGTGTTATTGGGTGACCGGTAAATTCCACTAAGGTAAATTCCACTACAGTAAATGGTGGACACACTTCATAACTAATTAGTCGTTAGTAAATGGTCTATAAAAAACTAAACTACTTGTTACACCCTTCTTTACGAATTAGTCGTTAGTAAATGGTCTATAAAAAACTAATTTCACTGGTGCTACTACTTTTTTCTATTCAGTTTAACTTTGAACTTTTAAACCCTCAACCATGGCAACATTTATAACATCAGAGAAGAACAAACTTAAGCTTTGCGACGAAGAGAATCATATATACGAAAAGAATGGAGTTAACAGTAGCAAAACAAAAATATATTGGCGTTGTGAGCGTTTTTACAAAGGTTGCCGGGCTAGACTACATACAACTTTCAACTCCAGTATACCAGAAGTTATTTTTTCAACGGGCCCCCATAATCACTCAGCAAGCAGTGCACACGTTAATGCCCGAAAGGCAGTTAATTCAATGAAAAGTGAAGTAATGAGAACGGGCATAGTATCTTCACGGGGAGTAATAGCTACTGCTGTACAAAATCTCGATGAGGAAGCACAATCATTGTTACAAACTATTCCTGGATCATTTTTATCTTAATGTGTGAATAAAATGTGAGCTAAAATGTATTCATAGATCATAGAATGTACAGTGCAGAAGGAGGCCATTCGGCCCATCGAGTCTGCACCGGCTCTTGGAAAGAGCACCCTACCCAAGGTCAACACCTCCACCCTATCCCCATAACCCAGTAACCCCACCCAACACTAAGGGCAATTTTGGACACTAAGGGCAATTTATCATGGCCAATCCACCTAACCCGCACATCTTTGGACTGTGGGAGGAAACCGGAGCACCCGGAGGAAACCCACGCACACACGGGGAGGATGTGCAGACTCCGCACAGACAGCGACCCAAGCCGGAATTGAACCTGGGACCCTGGAGCTGTGAAGCCACAGTGCTATCCACAATGCTACCGTGCTGCCCAAACATGTTGCTTGACCAACGGAAAACCTCATCGAAGGGCTCGTCCGGGATTTGAACCCGGGACCTCTCGCAAATTCCAACAGCGACACACCCAAAGCGAGAATCATACCCCTAGACCAACGAGCCCCGCTAATTCATATTCATATTCATAATTCATATTCTTTTATCTATTTTTATGTGCTCGCCATCATTTTTATCTTAATGTGTGAATAAAATGTGAGCTAAAATGTATTCATATTCTTAATCTATCCCAAATTATTTATTATTATTTTTTTAAGGTACTGTAGTGGAATTTACCTTAGTGGAATATGCCGTAGTGATTTTTACCAATAGTGAAATTTTCCGAGTGGAATTTACCGTAGTGGAATTTTCCTTAGTGGAATTTACCAAGAACCGTGTTATTGATCACTCAGTCTGAGATACTGTGACAGTAGCAGTGCTGTGTTATTGATCACTCAGTCTGAGATACTGTGACAGTCGCAGTGATGTGTTATTGATCACTCAGTCTGAGATACAGTGACAGTCGCAGTGATGTGTTATTGATCACAGTCTGAGATACTGTGACAGTAGCAGTGATGTGTTATTGATCACAGTCTGAGATACTGTGACAGTAGCTGTGATGTGTTATTGATCACTCAGTCTGAGATACTGTGACAGTCGCTGTGATGTGTTATTGATCACTCAGTCTGAGAAACTGTGACAGTAGCAGTGATGTGTTATTGATCACTCAGTCTGAGATACAGTGACAGTAGCAATGATGTGTTATTGATCACAGTCTGAGATACAGTAGCAATGATGTGTTATTGATCTCAGTCTGAGATACTGTGACAGTAGCAGTGATGTGTTATTGATCACTCTGTCTGAGATACTGTGACAGTAGCAGTGATGTGTTATTGATCACTCTGTCTGAGATACTGTGACAGTAGCTGTGATGTGTTATTGATCACTCAGTCTGAGAAACTGACAGTAGCAATGATGTGTTATTGATCACAGTCTGAGATACTGTGACAGTAGCAGTGATGTGTTATTGATCACTCAGTCTGAGAAACTGTGACAGTAGCAGTGATGTGTTATTGATCACTCAGTCTGACATACAGTGACAGTAGCAATGATGTGTTATTGATCACAGTCTGAGATACTGTGACAGTCGCTGTGATGTGTTATTGATCACTCAGTCTGAGAAACTGTGACAGTAGCAATGATGTGTTATTGATCACAGTCTGAGATACTGTGACAGTAGCAGTGATGTGTTATTGATCACAGTCTGAGATACTGTGACAGTAGCAGTGATGTGTTATTGATCACTCAGTCTGAGAAACTGTGACAGTAGCTGTGATGTGTTATTGATCACTCAGCCTGAGATACTGTGACAGTTGCTGTGATGTGTTATTGATCACTCAGTCTGAGAAACTGTGACAGTAGCTGTGATGTGTTATTGATCACAGTCTGAGATACTGTCACAGTAGCAGTGATGTAGAACATAGAACGATACAGCGCAGTACAGGCCCTTGGGCCCTCGATGTTGCACCGACATGGAAAAACACTAAAGGCCATCTAACCTACACTATGCCCTTATCATCCATATGCTTATCCAATAAACTTTTAAATGCCCTCAATGTTGGCGAGTTCACTACTGTTGCAGGTAGGGCATTCCACGGCCTCACCACTCTTTGCGTAAAAAACCCACCTCTGACCTCTGTCCTATATCTATTACCCCTCAATTTAAGGCTATGTCCCCTCGTGCTAGCCACCTCCATCCACGGGGGAAGGCTCTCGCTGTCCACCCTATCTAACCCTCTGATAATTTTGTATGCCTCTATTAAGTCACCTCTTAACCTTCTTCTCTCTAACGAAAACAACCTCAAGTCCATCAGCCTTTCCTCATAAGATTTTCCCTCCATACCAGGCAACATCCTGGTAAATCTCCTCTGCACCCGTTCCAAATCTTTAACGTCCTTCCTATAATGAGGCGACCAGAACTGTACGCAATACTCCAAATGCGGCCGTACTAGAGTTTTGTACAACTGCAACATGACCTCATGGCTCCGGAACTCAATCCCTCTACCAATAAAGGCCAACACACCATAGGCCTTCTTCACAACCCTATCAACCTGGGTGGCAACTTTCAGGGATCTATGTACATGGACACCGAGATCCCTCTGCTCATCCACACTACCAAGAATTTTACCATTAGCCAAATATTCCTTATTCCTGTTATTCTTTCCAAAGTGAATCACCTCACACTTCTCCACATTAAACTCCATTTGCCACCTCTCAGCCCAGCTCTGCAGCTTATCTATGTCCCTCTGTAACCTGCAACATCCTTCCACACTGTCTACAACTCCACCGACTTTAGTGTCGTCTGCAAATTTACTCACCCATCCTTCTGCGCCCTCCTCTAGGTCATTTATAAAAATGACAAACAGCAACGGCCCCAGAACAGATCCTTATGGTACGCCACTCGTAACTGAACTCCATTCTGAACATTTCCCATCAACTACCACTCTCTGTCTTCTTTTAACTAGCCAATGTCTGAATCCACATCTCTAAATCACCCTCAATCCCCAGCCTCCGTATTTTCTGCAATAGCCGACCGTGGGGAACCTGATCAAACGCTTTACTGAAATCCATATACACCACATCAACTGCTCTACCCTCGTCTACCTGTTCAGTCACCTTCTCAAAGAACTCGATAAGGTTTGTGAGGCATGACCTACCCTTCACAAAACCATGCTGACTATCCCTAATCATATTATTCCTATCTAGATGATTATAAATCGTATCTTTTATAATCCTCTCCAAGACTTTACCCACCACAGATGTTAGACTCACCGGCCTATAGTTACCGGGGTTATCTCTACTCCCCTTCTTGAACAAAGGGACCACATTTGCTATCCTCCAGTCCTCTGGCACTATTCCTGTAGCCAATGATGACGTAAAAATCAAAGCCAAAGGCTCAGCAATCTCTTCCCTGGCTTCCCAGAGAATCCTAGGATAAATCCCATCAGGCCCCGAGGTCTTATCTATTTTCACCTTGTCCAGAATTGCCAACACTTCTTCCCTACGCACCTAAATGCCATCTATTCTAATAGCCTGGGTCTCAGCATTCTCCTCCACAATATTATCTTTTTCCTGAGTGAATACTGACGAAAAGTATTCATTTAGTAATGTGTTATTGATCACTCAGTCTAAGATACTGTGACAGTAGCAATGATGTGTTATTGATCACAGTCTGAGATACTGTGACAGTAGCAGTCATGTGTTATTGATTACTCAGTCTGGGATACTGTGACAGTAGCAGTGATGTCTTATTGATCACTCAGTCTGAGATACTGTGACAGTAGCTGTGATGTGTTATTGATCACTCAGTCTGAGATACTGTGACAGTAGCTGTGATGTGTTATTGATCACTCAGTCTGAGATACTGTGACAGTAGCGGTGATGTGTTATTGATCACAGTCTGAGATACCGTGACAGTAGCAGTGATGTGTTATTGATCACTCAGTCTGAGATACTGTTACAGTAGCTGTGATGTGTTATTAATCACAGTCTGAGATACTGTGACAGTAGCAGTGATGTGTTATTGATCACAGTCTGTGATACTGTGACAGTAGCAGTGATGTGTTATTGATCACTCAGTCTGAGAAACTGTGACAGTAGCAATGATGTGTTATTGATCACAGTCTGAGATACTGTGACAGTAGCAGTGATGCGTTATTGATCACAGTCTGAGATACTGTGACAGTAGCAGTGATGTGTTATTGATCACTCAGTCTGAGAAACTGTGACAGTAGCTGTGATGTGTTATTGATCACAGTCTGAGATACTGTGACAGTCGCTGTGATGTGTTATTGATCACTCAGTCTGAGATACTGTGACAGTAGCTGTGATGTGTTATTAATCACAGTCTGAGATACTGTGACAGTAGCAGTGATGTGTTATTGATCACTCAGTCTGAGATACTGTGACAGTAGCTGTGATGTGTTATTGATCACTCAGTCTGAGATACTGTGACAGTAGCTGTGATGTGTTATTGATCACTCAGTCTGAGATACTGTGACAGTAGCTGTGATGTGTTATTGATCACTCAGTCTGAGATACTGTGACAGTAGCAGTGATGTGTTATTGATCACAGTCTGTGATACTGTGACAGTAGCAGTGATGTGTTATTGATCACTCAGTCTGAGATACTGTGACAGTAGCTGTGATGTGTTATTGATCACAGTCTGAGATACTGTGACAGTCGCTGTGATGTGTTATTGATCACTCAGTCTGAGAAACTGTGACAGTAGCAGTGATGTGTTATTGATCACTCAGTCTGAGATACTGTGACAGTCGCTGTGATGTGTTATTGATCACAGTCTGAAATACTGTGACAGTAGCTGTGCTGTGATGTGTTATTGATCACAGTCTGAGATACTGTGACACTAGCTGTGATGTGTTATTGATCACTCAGCCTGAGATACTGTGACAGTTGCTGTGATGTGTTATTGATCACTCAGTCTGAGAAACTGTGACAGTCGCTGTGATGTGTTATTGATCACAGTCTGAGATACTGTTACAGTAGCAGTGATGTAGAACATAGAACGATACAGCGCAGTACAAGCCCTTGGGCCCTCGATGTTGCACCGACATGGAAAAACACTAAAGGCCATCTAACCTACACTATGCCCTTATCATCCATATGCTTATCCAATAAACTTTTAAATGCCCTCAATGTTGGCGAGTTCACTACTGAGTTCACTGAGTGATCAATAACACATCACAGCTACTGTCACAGTATCTCAGACTGAGTGATCAAGAACACATCACTGCTACTGTCACAGTATTGGGCAGACGCAGCATGGGTTCGTAAAAGGCAGGTCGTGCCTAACTAATTTAGTGGAATTTTTTGAGGACATTACCAGTGCAGTAGATAACGGGAAGCCGATGGATGTGGTATATCTGGATTTCCAGAAAGCCTTTGACAAGGTGTCACATAAAAGGTTGCTGCATAAGATAAAGATGCATGGCATTAAGGGTAAAGTAGTAGCATGGATAGAGGATTAGTTAATTAATAGAAAGCAAAGAGTTGGGATAAATGGGTGTTTCTCTGGTTGGCAATCAGTAGCTAGTGGTGTCCCTCAGGGATCCGTGTTGGGCCCACAATTGTTCACAATTTACATTGATGATTTGGAGTTGGGGACCAAGGGCAATGTGTCCAAGTTTGCAGATGACACTAAGATGAGTGGTAAAGCGAAAAGTGCAGAGGATACTGGAGTCTGCAGAGGAT
>NC_052148.1:930979-973048 GCF_902713615.1 Scyliorhinus canicula
GTGACAGTATCTGTGATGTGTTATTGATCACTCAGCCTGAGATACTGTGACAGTAGCAATGATGTGTTATTGATCACAGTCTTAGATACTGTGACAGTATCTGTGATGTGTTATTGATCACTCAGCCTGAGATACTGTGACAGTAGCAATGATGTGTTATTGATCACTGAGTCTGAGATACTGTGACAGTAGCTGTGATGTGTTATTGATCATTCAGTCTGAGATACTGTGACAGTCGCTGTGATGTGTTATTGATCACAGTCTGAGATACTGTGACAGTAGCAGTGATGTGTTATTCATCACTCAGTCTGAGATACTGTGACAGTAGCAATGATGTGTTATTGATCAGTGTCTGAGAAACTGTGACAGTAGCAATGATGTGTTATTGATCACAGTCTTAGATACTGTGACAGTAGCTGTGATGTGTTATTGATTACAGTCTGAGATACTGTGATAGTAGCTGTGATGTGTTATTGATCACTCAGTCTGAGATACTGTGACAGTAGCAATGATGTGTTATTGATCACAGTCTGAGATACTGTGACAGTAGCTGTGATGTGTTATTGATCACTCAGTCTGAGATACTGTGATAGTAGCTGTGATGTGTTATTGATCACTCAGTCTGAGATACTGTGACAGTAGCAATGATGTGTTATTGATCATTCAGTCTGAGATACTGTGACAGTAGCGGTGATGTGTTATTGATCACTCAGTCTGAGATACTGTGACAGGAGCAGTGATGTGTTATTGATCACTCAGTCTGAGATACTGTGACAGCAGCAATGCTGTGTTATTGATCACAGTCTGAGATATTGTGACAGTAGCTGTGATGTGTTATTGATCTCAGTCTGAGATGCTGTGACAGTAGCTGTGATGTGTTATTAATCACAGTCTGAGATACTGTGACAGTAGCAGTGATGTGTTATTGATCACTCAGTCTGAGATACTGTGACAGTAGCTGTGATGTGTTATTGATCACTCAGTCTGAGATACTGTGACAGTAGCAGTGATGTGTTATTGATCACAGTCTGAGATACTGTGACAGTCGCTGTGATGTGTTATTGATCACTCAGTCTGAGAAACTGTGACAGTAGCTGTGATGTGTTATTGATCACTCAGTCTGAGAAACTGTGACAGTAGCTGTGATGTGTTATTGATCATTCAGTCTGAGATACTGTGACAGTAGCAGTGATGTGTTATTGATCACTCAGTCTGAGATACTGTGACAGTAGCTGTGATGTGTTATTGATCATTCAGTCTGAGATACTGTGACAGTAGCGGTGATGTGTTATTGATCACTCAGTCTGAGATACTGTGACAGTAGCAGTGATGTCTTATTGATCACAGTCTGAGATACTGTGACAGTAGCTGTGATGTGTTATTCATCACTCAGTCTGAGATACTGTGACAGTAGCAATGATGTGTTATTGATCAGTGTCTGAGAAACTGTGACAGTAGCGGTGATGTGTTATTGATCACTCTGTCTGAGATACTGTGACAGTAGCAATGATGTGTTATTGATCACAGTCTTAGATACTGTGACAGTATCTGTGATGTGTTATTGACCACTCTGTCTGAGATACTGTGACAGTAGCAATGATGTGGTATTGATCACAGTCTGAGATACTGTGACAGTATCTGTGATGTGTTGTTGACCACTCAGTCTGAGAAACTGTGACAGTAGCAGTGATGTGTTATTGATCACTCAGTCTGAGATACTGTGACAGTAGCGGTGATGTGTTATTGATCACTCTGTCTGAGATACTGTGACAGTAGCTGTGATGTGTTATTGATCACTCAGTCTGAGAAACTGTGACAGTAGCGGTGATGTGTTATTGATCACTCTGTCTGAGATACTGTGACAGTAGCTGAGATGTGTTATTGATCACTCAGTCTGAGATACTATGACAGTAGCAGTGATGTGTTATTGATCACTCAGTCTGAGATACTGTGACAGCAGCAATGCTGTGTTATTGATCACAGTCTGAGATACTGTGACAGTAGCTGTGATGTGTTATTGATCACTCAGTCTGAGATACTGTGACAGCAGCAGTGATGTGTTATTGATCACTCAGTCTGAGATACTGTGACAGTAGTGTTGATGTGTTATTGATCACTCAGTCTGAGATACTGTGACAGTAGCTGTGATGTGTTATTGATCACTCAGTCTGAGATACTGTGACAGTAGCTGTGATGTGTTATTAATCACTCAGTCTGAGATACTGTGACAGTAGAAGTGATGTGTTATTGATCATTGAGTCTAGTTATTCCTACTTTCTGGTCCCTGTCTGCTGACCAATTGTCAATTCATGCCAATATATTATCCCAAGCCTTTGCGCTTCAATTGTACACACAAACCTCTCATGCGGCTCTTGATCCAAAGATTGCTTGAAATCCTAGTTGCCCACATCCATGAGTTCTACTGGTTGTATCCTCAAAAAACTCCAGTAGATTTGTCAAACATAAATCCATATTTGACTTTGTCCCATCATGTTGATATTTGAGAAGTGTTCTGTTATTGCGCCCATTATCGTCGATTCACAAATTCTTCCTCCCAATGGTAGACTAACTTGACTGTTGTTGCCTCTGGTCCCACTCCCTCTTCTGGTGGGACTATTCCAGAAGCGACCGAATTTTGAAATATGATAACCAACCCCTTTACCATTTCCATGGCTACCTCCTTTCGCACCCTGGCATGTAGCATTTTGCCGTTTGTCAGCTTTCAGTCTCATTCATTTCTCCATTGAAAATACTGAAATTCCTCCTTCTGACTGGACACAAGATTCCTGAGCATTTCTGAGAAGTTATTTCTGTCTTCCTCTGTAATGACAGAAGCAAAGTAGTGTCATAGATCATAGAACAGTACAGCACAGAACAGGCCCTTCGGCCCTCGATGTTGTGCCGAGCAATGATCACCCTACTCAAACCCACGTATCCACCCTCAACCCAACAAACCCAACAAAAATGTACCGTGAAGAAATGGGTGTTAATCAGTGATGTGAGAGTGTGGGTGGTGCTGGGCTGTCTCAGCTTTTTCCTTTCGTTTTCAGATGTTTGCTGCAGGGCGTGTTTTAGTTTTGTTTTCAGTGTTGGAGCTGAAGCCAGACACAGTAGGTGTACTGTTGATCTCTCTGCCATGAAAAGACTGTCTCGTGATCATTTGGTGAATTCAGAATTATAAAAGTTCTGTGTAAAAGTGAATGTAAACCTAAATGTGCTTCTGTTAAAAGGTGTTTCCTTTGTCTTCTGGATGTTGTTTGGGAAGTTATTAAGGTTTACTTAGTGTTGTATTCTTTGGGGTTGTATTTGAATTAATGGTTGCTAAGATGTTCACTGTATGTTTTAAAAAGGTTAAGTTGAGTTCATAGAATAAACATTGTTTTGTTTTAAAAAATACATTTCCATTTCTGCTCTACCACACCTGTAGAGAGGGCCGTGTGCTCCCCATACCATAATAAAAAGTTGTTGGTCAGGTGAACTCCATGATACACTTTGGGGTTCTCGAAACCCTGGCCCATAACAGTAGTTGTTTAATTGCTCTGCCATTTCCTTGTTCTCTGTTACAAATTCTCCCATTTTGGACCCTAAGGGACCTACGTTTGTCGTCACTGATCTTTTACTTTTTCCAGACTAAGCAAAGCTTTGATAGTACACGTTCCTTGCCAGTTTACTCTCACATACTCTATTTTCCTTTCTTCACCAATCTGTGCCCTCCTTTGCTAAATTCTGAATTCTCCCAATCCTCTGGCTTGCTACTTTTTCCGGCATCTTTATATGATTCCCCTTTGGATCGATTACTATCTATAACTTCCTTTGTTAGCCACAAATGATGCATCCTTTTCCTAGAGTTCTTCTGTAAAGTATCTTTGCTGAGTGTTGTGAAATAACTCCCTTAAATGTATTTCACTGCATTTCGACTGACTTATCCTTTAATCTGATTTCCCAGTTCATTTGAACCAGCTCTGTTCTACCCTTAGAATTAAAATTTAAAACTTGAGACTTAGACTGTTCTCTCCCTCAAACTGAATGCAAAACTTGATCATGTTATGATTACTGATACCCAGGGACTCCTTTACAGTGAGGTCATTAATTTTTCCCCTCTATATTACCAGTTCTGGAACAGTCTGCTCTGTAACTATCTCGAACATGCTGCTGTCAAGAAACAGTCAGGAAAAGACTCTTACCTGGATAGCTTTGCCAATCTGATTTGTCCGATCTTTAAGTGAATTAAAATTAGCCTCGAGTATCACTGGACCCCTCTCTCAGCCTCCATTATTTATTTATCTTTAGCACGTCCTACACTAAAGCTACTGTGTTATGATCTTGACTCCCCAGTTGTGCGGGGAGATCTGGTTAGGAACAAAAAGCGTTTCATTTAAAGTTCGAAATTCAAGACGATTCAATATAGCCACAATATTCCACTGGCTTTGATGAAACAAAAGTAAACTTCACTGACAAAGTCCAAAAAGTGAACATAATTTACACAATTTATATGTTAGTTGTTTGTTAGGACAGAACTTGAATATTGCTGGAAAGTACATTTTGTCAAAGCTTTTTGTCTTTCACTCAGCAGGACAATCACAAGAACACTCATGTCTGGGGAAACAACTGTAGACAGCATGAGAAGAGAGTGTTGATTAGTTAACAAGTGGAGTCTGATTTTTGGGGCATTGCATGGATAATGCACCAGTTAATAGTGACTAACCATTCACTGCCAAGCATTGTTTGAAAATTTAAACCTGCAACTTGATTAGTTAAGGCATTGCCCTGAAGAATGAACCAGTGAATTGCTATCACTTGTTTTCTTTAGCCGAAACAGGTGCAATGTGTGTATATATCCTTTCTGTCTGCAAATAATAAAGCTCTGTGTATTAGTATATTTAGCTTCCAGTATGTGAAAATGTGCCACATTGTGAGCTCGGACTGACCATCTTAAATTTGTTGTCAGTGTAATTTTAAGCTCACTGAGGATTAATTACCAAAAGTTGCCCAATCGAAGAATTATGTTGGATGTTGTGTTCTGAGTTTTTCCACCACAGGCTGGTTGGGTACAGTCTGTATATTGCCCTTTGCGAGCAGTAGAAGGCACATGCTGTTTTATACGATCGGCCAGACTTTTGGACATACAGCCGACAGACCTTGGCACTGGGGCTGGTTTAGCTCACTCAGCTAAATCACAGGCTTTTAAAGCAGGCCAGCAGCACGGTTCGATTCCCGTACCAGCCTCCCCGGACAGGCGCCGGAATGTGGCGACTAGGGACTTTTCACAGTAACTTCATTGAAGCCTACTCTTGACAATAAGCGATTTTCATTTCATTTCATTTCACTGGCACTGAAATTCATGTAGTGCATTACGTATTTATGTGATAAGGTTACGCTGCCAGCTGGTGTCACGATTGAACAAATCAGATCCCAGGGACTTGACTTGACAGATCCTAACTTTTTTTTGTTCAGATAAGTGGACGGTGGCTGCTGAACAGTGTCACAGCAGCCTGCTGATAAACTTTTAACAAAAAAATGAAACACTTGTTTAACAAGAAAAAATAACTATAATACACCTCTCCTCCCCAACAACTATACCTTCCCAGCAACTATACCTTCACACCAACTATACCTTCACACCAACTATACCTTCACACCAACTATACCTTCACACCAACTATACCTTAGAACATAGAACGATACAGCGCAGTACAGGCCCTTCGGCCCACGATGTTGCACCGACATGGGAAGTCAGAAACTAAAGGCCATCTAACCTACACTATGCCATTATCATCCATATGCTTATCCAATAAACTTTTAAATGCCCTCAATGTTGGCGAGTTCACTACTGTTGCAGGTAGGGCATTCCACGGCCTCACCACTCTTTGCGTAAAAAACCCACCTCTGACCTCTGTCCTATATCTATTACCCTCAATTTAAGGCTATGTCCCCTCGTGCTAGCCACCTCCATCCGCGGGAGAAGGCTCTCACTGTCCACCCTATCTAACCCTCTGATCATTTTGTATGCCTCTATTAAGTCACCTCTTAACCTTCTTCTCTCTAACGAAAACAACCTCAAGTCCATCAGCCTTTCCTCTTCAGATTTTCCCTCCATACCAGGCAACATCCTGGTAAATCTCCTCTGCACCCGTTCCAAAGCTTCCACGTCCTTCCTATAATGAGGCGACCAGGACTGTACGCAATACTCCAAATGCGGCCGTACCAGAGTTTTGTACAGCTGCAACATGACCTCATGGCTCCGGAACTCAATCCCTCTACCAATAAAGGCCAACACACCATAGGCCTTCTTCACAACCCTATCAACCTGGGTGGCAACTTTCAGGGATCTATGTATATGGACACCGAGATCCCTCTGCTCATCCACACTACCAAGAATTTTACCATTAGCCAAATATTCTGCATTCCTGTTATTCTTTCCAAAGTGAATCACCTCACACTTCTCTACATTAAACTCCATTTGCCACCTCTCAGCCCAGCTCTGCAGCTTATCTATGTCCCTCTGTAACCTGCAACATCCTTCCACACTGTCTACAACTCTACCGACTTTAGCGTCATCTGCAAATTTACTCACCCAACCTTCTGTGCCCTCCTCTAGGTCATTTATAAAAATGACAAACAGCAACGGCCCCAGAACAGATCCTTGTGGTACGCCACTCGTAACTGAACTCCATTCTGAACATTTGCCATCAACCACCACCCTCTGACTTCTTTCAACTAGCCAATTTCTGATCCACATCTCTAACTCACCCTCAATCCCCAGCCTCCGTATTTTCTACAATAGATGACCGTGGGGAACCTTGTCAAACGCTTTACTGAAATCCATATACACCACATCAACTGCTCTACCCTCGTCTACCTGTTCAGTCACCTTCTCAAAGAACTCGATAAGGTTTGTGAGGCATGACCTACCCTTCACAAAACCATGCTGACTATCCCTAATCATATTATTCCTATCTAGATGATTATCAATCGTATCTCTTATAATCCTCTCTAAGACTTTACCCACAACAGACGTGAGGCTCACCGGCCTATAGTTACCGGGGTTATCTCTACTCCCCTTCTTGAACAAAGGGACCACATTTGCTATCCTCCAGTTCTCTGGCACTATTCCTGTAGCCAATGATGACATAAAAATCAAAGCCAAAGGCTCAGCAATCTCTTCCCTGGCTTCCCAGAGAATCCTAGGATAAATCCCATCAGGCCCCGGGGACTTATCTATTTTCACCTTGTCCAGAATTGCCAACACTTCTTCCCTACGCACCTCAATGCCATCTATTCTAATAGCCTGGGTCTCAGCATTCTCCTCCACAACATTATCTTTTTCCTGAGTGTATACTGACGAAAAGTATTAATTTAGTATCTCACTTATCTCCTGAGCCTCCACACACAACTTCCCACCACTGTCCTTGACTGGCCCTACTCTTACCCTAGTCATTCTTTTATTCCTGACATACCTATAGAAAGCTTTTGGGTTTTCCTTGATCCTACCTGCCAAAGACTTCTCATGTCCCCTCCTTGCTCGTCTTAGCTCTCTCTTTAGATCCTTCCTCGCTTCCTTGTAACTATCAAGCGCCCCAACTGAAACGTCACGCCTCATCTTCACAAAGGCCTCCTTCTTCCTCTTAACAAGAGATTCCACTTCTTTGGTAAACCACGGTTCCCTCGCTCGACCCCTTCCTCCCTGACTGACTGGTACGTACTTATCAAGAACATGCAATAGCTGTTCCTTGAACAAGCTCCACATATCCAGTGTGTCCAACCCTTCCCACTGACTATACCTTCCCACCGACTATACCTTCCCTCCGACTATACCTTCCCTCCGACTATACCATCCCACCGACTGTACCTTCCCTCCGACTATACCTTCCCTCCGACTATACCTTCCCACCGACTATACCTTCCCACCGACTATACCTTCCCACCGACTATACCTTCCCACCGACTATACCTTCCCACCGACTATACCTTCCCACCGACTATACCTTCCCACCGACTATACCTTCCCACCGACTATACCTTCCCACCGACTATACCTTCCCTCCGACTATACCTTCCCACCGACTATACCTTCCCTCCGACTATACCTTCCCTCCGACTATACCTTCCCACCGACTATACCTTCCCTCCGACTATACCTTCCCACCGACTATACCTTCCCACCGACTATACCTTCCCTCCGACTATACCTTCCCACCGACTATACCTTCCCTCCGACTATACCTTCCCTCCGACTATACCTTCCCTCCGACTATACCTTCCCTCCGACTATACCTTCCCTCCGACTATACCTTCCCTCCGACTATACCTTCCCTCCGACTATACCTTCCCTCCGACTATACCTTCCCACCGACTATACCTTCCCTCCGACTATACCTTCCCACCGACTATACCTTCCCACCGACTATACCTTCCCACCGACTATACCTTCCCTCCGACTATACCTTCCCTCCGACTATACCTTCCCACCGACTATACCTTCCCACCGACTATACCTTCCCACCGACTATACCTTCAATCCGACTATACCTTCCCACCGACTATACCTTCCCACCGACTATACCTTCCCACCGACTATACCTTCCCTCCGACTATACCTTCAATCCGACTATACCTTCCCACCGACTATACCTTCTCACCGACTATACCTTCCCTCCGACTATACCTTCCAATCCGACTATACCTTCCCACCGACTATACCTTCCCACCGACTATACCTTCCCACCGACTATACTCCGAAACCGACTATACCTTCCCTCCGACTATACCTTCCCACCGACTATACCTTCCCACCGACTATAACCTTCCCTCCGACTATACCTTCCCTCCGACTATACTTCCCTCCGACTATACCTTCCCACCGACTATACCTTCCTCCGACTATACCTTCCCACCGACTATACCTTCCCACCGACTATACCTTCCCCCGACTATACCTTCCCACCGACTGATACCTTCCCATCCGAACTATTACCTTCCATCCGACTATACCTTCCCTCCGACTATACCTTCCCACCGACTATACCTTCCCTCCGACTATACCTGCCCTCCGACTATACCTTCCCACCGACTATACCTTCCCTCCGACTATACCTGCCCTCCGACTATACCTTCCCACCGACTATACCTTCCCACCGACTATACCTTCCCTCCGACTATACCTTCCCACCGACTATACCTTCCCACCGACTATACCTTCCCCCGACTATACCTTCCCACCGACTATACCTTCCCACCGACTATACCTTCCCTCCGACTATACCTTCCCACCGACTATACCTTCCCACCGACTATACCTTCCCACCGACTATACCTTCCCTCCGACTATACCTTCCCTCCGACTATACCTTCCCTCCGACTATACCTTCCCACCGACTATACCTTCCCACCGACTATACCTTCCCACCGACTATACCTTCCCTCCGACTATACCTTCCCTCCGACTATACCTTCCCTCCGACTATACCTTCCCACCGACTATACCTTCCCACCGACTATACCTTCCCACCGACTGTACCGTCCCACCGACTGTACCTTCCCACCGACTATTCCTTCAATCCGACTATACCTTCCCACCGACTAGACCTTCCCACCGACTATACCTTCCCACCGACTATACCTTCCCACCGACTATACCTTCCCACCGACTATACCTTCCCTCCGACTATACCTTCCCTCCGACTATACCTTCCACCGACTATACCTTCCCACCGACTATACCTTCCCACCGACTATACCTTCCCTCCGACTATACCTTCCCACCGACTATACCTTCAATCCGACTATACCTTCCCACCGACTATACCTTCCCACCGACTATACCTTCCCACCGACTATAACGTCCGACCGACTATACCTTCCCACCGACTATACCTTCCCTCCGACTATACCTTCCCACCGACTATAACGTCCGACCGACTATACCTTCCCTCCGACTATACCTTCCCTCCGACTATACCTTCCCACCGACTATACCTTCCCTCCGACTATACCTTCCCACCGACTATACCTTCCCTCCGACTATACCTTCCCACCGACTATACCTTCCCACCGACTGTACCTTCCACCGACTATACCTCCCACCGACTATACCTTCCCACCGACTATACCTTCCCTCCGACTATACCTTCCCACCGACTATACCTTCCCACCGACTATACCTTCCCACCGACTATACCTTCCCTCCGACTATACCTTCCCACCGACTATACCTTCCCACCGACTATAACGTCCGACCGACTATACCTTCCCACCGACTATACCTTCCCTCCGACTATACCTTCCCACCGACTATACCTTCCCACCGACTATACCTTCCCTCCGACTATACCTTCCCTCCGACTATACCGTCCCACCGACTATACCTTCCCACCGACTATACCTTCCCACCGACTATACCTTCCCTCCGACTATACCTTCCCTTCCGACTATACCTTCCCTCCGACTATACCTTCCCTCCGACTATACCTTCCCTCCGACTATACCTTCCCACCGACTATAACGTCCGACCGACTATACCTTCCCACCGACCCTACCTTCAATCCGACTATACCTTCCCTCCGACTATACCTTCCCTCCGACTATACCTTCCCTCCGACTATACCTTCCCTCCGACTATACCTTCCCTCCGACTATACCTTCCCACCGACTATACCGTCCCACCGACTATACCTTCCCTCCGACTATACCTTCCCTCCGACTATACCTTCCCACCGACTATACCTTCCCACCGACTATACCTTCCCTCCGACTATACCTTCCCACCGACTATACCTTCCCTCCGACTATACCTTCCCTCCGACTATACCTTCCCTCCGACTATACCTTCCCACCGACTATACCTTCCCTCCGACTATACCTTCCCTCCGACTATACCTTCCCTCCGACTATACCTTCCCACCGACTATACCCTCCCACCGACTATACCTTCCCTCCGACTATACCTTCCCACCGACTATACCTTCCCACAGACTATACCTTCCCACCGACTATACCTTCCCTCCGACTATACCTTCCCACCGACTATACCTTCCCACCGACTATACCTTCCCTCCGACTATACCTTCCCTCCGACTATACCTTCCCTCCGACTATACCCTCCCACCGACTATACCTTCCCACCGACTGTACCTTCCCACCGACTATACCTTCCCTCCGACTATACCTTCCCTCCGACTATACCTTCCCACCGACTATACCTTCCCACCGACTATACCTTCCCTCCGACTATACCTTCCCTCCGACTATACCTTCAATCCGACTATACCTTCCCTCCGACTATACCTTCCCACCGACTATACCTTCCCTCCGACTATACCTTCCCACCGACTATACCTTCCCACCGACTATACCTTCAATCCGACTATACCTTCCCTCCGACTATACCTTCCCTCCGACTATACCTTCCCACCGACTATACCGTCCCACCGACTATACCTTCCCTCCGACTATACCTTCCCACCGACTATACCTTCCCACCGACTATACCTTCCCTCCGACTATACCTTCCCTCCGACTATACCTTCCCTCCGACTATACCTTCCCTCCGACTATACCTTCCCACCGACTATACCTTCCCTCCGACTATACCTTCCCTCCGACTATACCTTCCCTCCGACTATACCTTCCCTCCGACTATACCTTCCCACCGACTATACCGTCCCACCGACTATACCTTCCCACCGACTATACCTTCCCACCGACTATACCGTCCCACCGACTATACCTTCCCTCCGACTATACCTTCCCACCGACTATACCTTCCCACCGACTATACCGTCCCACCGACTATACCTTCCCTCCGACTATACCTTCCCACCGACTATACCTTCCCTCCGACTATACCTTCCCACCGACTATACCTTCCCTCCGACTATACCTTCCCACCGACTATACCTTCCCACCGACTATACCGTCCCACCGACTATACCTTCCCTCCGACTATACCTTCCCACCGACTATACCTTCCCTCCGACTATACCTTCCCACCGACTATACCTTCCCTCCGACTATACCTTCCCTCCGACTATACCTTCCCACCGACTATACCTTCCCACCGACTATACCTTCCCTCCGACTATACCTTCCCTCCGACTATACCTTCAATCCGACTATACCTTCCCTCCGACTATACCTTCCCACCGACTATACCTTCCCTCCGACTATACCTTCCCACCGACTATACCTTCCCACCGACTATACCTTCAATCCGACTATACCTTCCCTCCGACTATACCTTCCCTCCGACTATACCTTCCCACCGACTATACCGTCCCACCGACTATACCTTCCCTCCGACTATACCTTCCCACCGACTATACCTTCCCACCGACTATACCTTCCCACCGACTATACCTTCCCTCCGACTATACCTTCCCTCCGACTATACCTTCCCTCCGACTATACCTTCCCTCCGACTATACCTTCCCACCGACTATACCTTCCCTCCGACTATACCTTCCCTCCGACTATACCTTCCCTCCGACTATACCTTCCCTCCGACTATACCTTCCCACCGACTATACCGTCCCACCGACTATACCTTCCCACCGACTATACCTTCCCACCGACTATACCGTCCCACCGACTATACCTTCCCTCCGACTATACCTTCCCACCGACTATACCTTCCCACCGACTATACCGTCCCACCGACTATACCTTCCCTCCGACTATACCTTCCCACCGACTATACCGTCCCACCAATTATACCTTTACCAATATATACAGATTCATAAGGATAGCAAAATATATCTGACAGTTTATTGCTCTGAATACGTCCACCGTCTATGTAAATAAATGACCTGGCGTCAGTCACCACACATCCCAACACCAAGTGGCAGTTTCCATCCAAATATCTTGTACGTATTTCTGATCAGCGATGCCGCACAGGTGGTTGTTGTGATGGTGGGGGAGCATTTTGGTGACGGCGACCACAACATTGTGCAATTTAAATTTATTGTGAACAAAAAAATAGACATGTTGCAAGAAAAGGTTTTGTGTTGGGGAAGAGTGAATTTTCGTTAACCAAGGCAGGATCTGGCCAAGGTAGATTGGAAAGAGTTGCTGATGAGGAGATCTACAGAAGAGCGGGGAGGGGCGGTCGTTCAAAAAGAAAATGTGAGGGTACTGGCCCAACATCTTCCCTCTAGGTTAATTGGGAGGAGTGACAATCTAGAGAACCCTGGATGTCCAGAGACATTCCCGATACAGTGAGAAGGAAAACAAGGGGAGCAAATTTACGGAGACAACAGTGGAATACAGAAAATGCAGGATGGTAAGAAATCAATTAGGAGAACAAAGAGGAGATATGAGAAATCTCTGGCAGGTAAAAGTAGGGAAAATCCCAAGATATTCTATCAGTATGTCAATGGGAAGCTGATAACCAGGGAAAGAGCGGGGCCCATTAGGGACCAAGGGGGGAATCTGTGGGGAGAGCCAGAGGACATTGGGAGGGTGTGAAATGAATATGTCACATCTGTCTTCACCCAAGAGAATGAGGGGATAGTTAGGGAACTCAGGCAGACTGTGAGGTTATTGAGCAAATTGTCATCAGGAGTGACCAGTTATTGGAGGTGCTGACAGGTTTAAAAATGGACAAATCTCCAAGTCCCGATGAATTGTGGCCCAGGTTGCTGTGGGAGGCGAGGGTGGAGATTGCAGGGGCTCTGACCCAAATATTTAATTCCTCTCTGGCCACAGGGGAGATGCCAGAGGGCTGGAGAACGGTTAATGTGGTCCCGCTATTTAAGAAAGGCTGTAGAGATAAGCTAGGGAACTACAGACTAGTGAGTCTCACGTCAGTGGTCGGGAAACTACTGGAGAAGATTCTGAAGGCGAGAATCTATCTCCACTTGGAGAGGCAAGGTTTGATCAGGAATCGTCAACTTGATTTAGCTGTAGGAGACAGAGGGTGATGACAGGCTTTAGTGACTGGAAGCCAGTGTCCAGTGGGGTACCACAGGGATCTGTGCTGGGTCCCCGATTATTCGTCATTTATGTAAATGACAGAGATGACTATGTGGGTGTAGGATCAGTAAGTTTGCGGGTGACACAAAGATTGGCCGGGTGGTTAACAGTGAGGCTACAGGTCTCTGACTGTGGGATGTGGCAGGTCCGGGAGGCTGCCAGAGTCCCGGATGGCTTCATCTGCAGAAAGTGCACCCAATTGGAGCTCCTCACAGACCGCACGGTT
Organism: Scyliorhinus canicula; assembly: GCF_902713615.1. Lineage (NCBI taxonomy): Eukaryota > Metazoa > Chordata > Chondrichthyes > Carcharhiniformes > Scyliorhinidae > Scyliorhinus > Scyliorhinus canicula. Next base: position 945,174 of record NC_052148.1, read on the forward strand.
CAGTTGGAGCAGCAGTTGGATGCACTTAGGAGCATGCAGGTGGTGGAAAGCGTCATAGATAGCAGTTATATAAATGTGGTCACACCCAAGGTGCAGGGAGAAAGATGGGTGACCACCAGAAGGGGCAGGCAGTCAGTGCAGGAACCCCCTGCGGTTGTCCCCCTCTCGAACAGGTATACCCCTTTGGATACTGTCGGGGGGATAGCCTATCAGGGGAAAACAGTAGCAGCCAGAGCCGTGGCACCACGGCTGGCTCTGATGGTCAGCAGGGAGGGTCAAAGCGCAGAAGAGCAATAGTCATCGGGGACTCTATAGTCAGGGGCACAGATAGGCGCTTCTGTGGACGTGAAAGAGACTCCAGGATGGTATGTTGCCTCCCTGGTGCCAGGGACCAGGATGTCTCAGAAGGGTTAGCGGGCATCCTGAAGGGGGAGGGCAAACAGGCAGAGGTCGTGGTACATATTGGTACGAACGACATAGGCAGGAAGGGGCATGAGGTCCTGCAGCAGGAGTTCAGGGAGCTTGGCAGAAAGATAATAGACAGGATCTCTAGGGTTGTAATCTCAGGATTACTCCCTGTGCCACGTGCCAGTGAGGCTAGAAATAGGAAGGTAGAGCAGCTAAACACGTGGCTAAACAGCTGGTGTAGGAGGGAGGGTTTCAGGTATCTGGACCACTGGGAGCTCTTCCGGGGCAGGTGTGACCTGGATACGAAGGACGGGTTGCATCTAAACTGGAGAGGCATAAATATCCTGGCCGCGAGGTTTGCTAGTGTCACACGGGAGGGTTTAAACTAGTATGGCAGGGGGGTGGGTACCGGAGCAATAGGTCAGAAGGTGAAAGCATTGAGGGAGAACTTGGGAATAGGGCCAGTATGGCCCTGAGGTTTTGCAGACAGCGAGATGTTGCTGAACACATCGGGTCTGGTGGCCTGAAGTGCATGTGTTTTAATGCAAGAAGTATAACAGGTAAGGCAGATGAACGTAGAGCTTGGATTAGTCGTTGGAACTATGATGTTGTTGCTATTACAGAGACCTGGTTGAGGGAAGGACAGGATTGGCAGTTAAACGTTCCAGGATTTAGATGTTTCAGGCGGGATAGAGGGGGATGTAAAAGGGGTGGAGGAGTTGTGCTGCTGGTTAGGGAGAATATCACAACTGTACGACGGGAGGACACCTCAGAGGGCAGCGAGGCTATATGGGTAGAGATCAGGAATAAGAAGGGTGCAGTCACAATGTTGGGGGTTTACTACAGGCCTCCCAACAGCCAGCGGGAGATAGAGGAGCAGATAGGTAGACAGATTTTGGAAATGAGTAAAAACAACAGTGTTGTTGTGATGGGAGACTTTAACCCCCAATATTGACTGGGACTCACTTAGCGCTAAGGACTTGGACGAGGCAGATTGTCCAACGAGGGAAGGGCCTGTACTGGACCTGGTATTGGGGAATGTGCGACAACGCTCTTGACCACTGCTACACAAAATCAAGTGTGCCTACCGATCCATCCCCGACCGCACTTTGGGAAATCAGACCATAAGACAGTGCTCCTTCTCCCGGCATACAAGCAGAAACTCAAGCGGGAGAATCCGGCTAAGAAGGTCGTGTAGTGCTTGTCCGAGGAAACAGAAGAGCTCTTACGTGACTGCTTGGAGACAGTGGACTGGTCCATATTTAAGAACTGAGCGACCAACATAAATGAGTATGCCACCACCGTCACAGACTTCATCAGCAAATGTGTGGACGACTGCGTGCCAAAGAAAGCAGTACGTACGTTCCCCAACCGGAAACCATGGCTCAATCGCGAGATTGACTGAAGGACAGATCTGAGGCGTTCAAGTCAGACGCTAAGCCTGACCTACACAAGAAATCCAGGTACGACCTCCGCAAAGCCATCAGAGATGCCAAGAGAGAATATCAAACTAAGCTAGAGTCACAGACAGACTCTCGGCAATTGTGGCAAGGACGAAACAACATAACGGACTACAAAGCGAAACCGAGCAGTATCTCTGGCAGCAGCGCACCCCTCCCCGATGAACTCAATGCATTCTATGCTTGGTTCGAGCAGGTAACCAACAATCCGCTGTCAAGTGCCCCAGCAGCCCATAATTCACCCATACCCACCATCACAGCGTCCAAAGTCAGATCGGCCTTCCTGAAAGTGAACCCACGGAAGGCGATGGGCCCGGACGGGATCGCTGGTCGTGCACTCAGAGCCTGCGCGGACCAGCTGGCAGAGATATTTGCGGGCATCTTTAAACTGTCCTTATTCCACTCCGAGGTCCCCACCTGCTTCAAAAAGACCACCATCATACCGGTACCAAAGAAGAACCAGGCAACGTGCCTCAATGACTACCGCCCTGGTGGCCCTGACGTCAGTCATAATGAAGTGCTTTGAGAGGTTGGTCATAAAGCACATTACCTCCATGCGACCAGAAGGCCTGGGAGTAGGGGCTGGTTTAGCACAGTAGGCTAAGACAGCTGGCTTGTAATTCAGAACAGTACCAGTAGCACGGGTTCAATTCCCGTACCAGCCTCCCCGAACAGGCGCCCGAATGTGGTGACTAGGGGCTTTTCACTGTAACTTCATTTGAAGCCTACTTGTGACAATAAATGATGATGATTATTATTATTGTTGATCCACTGCAATTCGCATACCGCCGCAACAGCAAATGCCATCTCCCTGGCCCTATACTGATACCTAGAGCATCTCGACAACAAGGACGCCTAAATCAGACTCCTATTTATGAAAGGGAAAATGCTGGAAAATCTCAGCAAGTCTGGCAGCATCTGTAGGGAGAGAAAAGAGCTAACGTTTCAAGTGTTGCTCGTTCTTGTGAGTGCGCTTTACACTCAATTGGCTCTGTTTTATTACTTAGCTCTAGAGTCGCCAGGTATCCTTATGATACCACCATGAGGTTCAAGTTCAAGTTCAGATCAATGACTCAATGCACTAATTAGTAAGGTTCAAAACAAGACACGTTTATTAATACACAGTTATTCGCTGCTCATGCATATAATACTAAGAGACTAAACTATTCCTACCACTAATAGGCCAATACTTATCTGGATAAGGGAACCCGCCGGATCAGGGAACAATGGCCTCTTGCTCTGTACTGGATCTGCAGGTTTCCAGCTGGTATGGACTAAGGGGTCAGAAGTGTCTATCTCGTGGGGATAAAGGGGTCTTTTTCAGGATGGCAGCGGTGACTAGTGGTGTGCCTCAGGGGTCGGTGCTGGGACCACAACTTTTCACAATATACATTAATGATCTGGAAGAAGGAACTGAAGGCACTGTTGCTTCGTTTGCAGATGATACAAAGATCAGCAGAGGGTAGGTAGTATTGAGTAAGCAGGGGGGCTGCAGAAGGACTTGGACAGGCTAGGAGAGTGGGCAATGAAGTGACAGATGGAATACAATGTGGAAAAGTGTGAGGTTATGCACTTTGGAAGGAGTAATGGAGGTATAGACTATTTTCTAAATGGGAAGATGTTTCGGAAATCAGAAACACAAAGGGACTTGGGAGTCCTTGTTCATGATTTTCTTAAGGTTTACTTGCAGGTTCAGTTGGCAGTTAGGAAGGCAAATGCAATGTTAGCATTCATGTCGAGAGGGTTAGAATACAATGTGAGGTTATGCACTTTGGAAGGAGAAATGGAGGCACAGAGGATTTTCTAAATGGGAAGATGCTTAAGAAATCAGAAGCACAAAGGCTTGTTCATGATTCTCTTACGTTTAACATGCAGGTTCAGTCGTCAGTTAGGAAGGCAAATGCAATGTGTTGCACGTTTTACTATGGGCGTAAAACACGTTTATTGGAGTGTATTAACACGCCTCCGAGTTCGACGTGTGCTTAACACTACTAGGCTCTGTTCTATGTAATTATTTAGCTCTGGAGTCGCCAGTTGCCGTATAGACATCGTCACAAGTATTCCAAGGTCAAGTTCAAAGTAATAAAGACGATACACCGATTAGTAAAGTTCAAACGATCAATATTTATTATACAGTTATAATAAATACTCATGCATACTACTAAGAGACTAAGCTATAACTAAACTTAAGTGAACAGAATACTTATCTAACAGGAACAGGCAAGGTCAGAGAACGAGGCCTTCGTCCTGGTCTTGTACTGCAGCCTTCAGCAAGCGTTCTGGTACTTGGGAGTCTAGTGGGCTTGGGTCGCGTAGCGAGCGTTGAACTTACGGTTTCGGCGGCTGGTGCTCAACGGCTGGAGTCAGGATGCAAGATGTCAGTCAGAGCCGGAGCACAAGTTTAACAGACCGGGCTCTGTGGGGAATTTGCTTTTATACCCCTCTCTAATGTCCTTGCCCCCTTTTAGGCGGGCTCTACCTTTCGGTACCGATTGGAGCGTTTCCAAACGGCTACCTTCGAAATCCTCCAATGCGGGGGCTTCCCTCGATGTTGAGGGGTGGTTTCGATATTCGTTACTCTGGTGCCATCTTGTTTGCACAACCAATTAAGTGTTACATTGAGATGGAAATGTTGCCATTGTGTGTGCCTGGATCTGGGCTGCCTCATCAGAATGTTAAGCGCTTTGCCATTAACACCTTTGGCTTGGAGATCTGCACCTGGCCAGAAAACTGGTTTGCTGCTTGCAAAATGCTAATTAGTTGAGAGCAGGCTGTCTGTTCTCACTAAACAGGCTTTTCCTTCTGTCTTCCATTTTAGTTTGGCTCAGTGTCCATTTTGCGTGGCCAGCATGGCTACATTCCCTCCTTGTGATCCTCACAATCATACTATTGTGAAGGATCACCTATGTACGTTGCCTTCCTTGTGTTCTGACCTCTTGCCAGTTCCTGTTCTACTCTATTCTTAAACTATGGGAAGAAGAAAAAATTTTTAACTAACATCTCTACTTGGCCCTATGTCAAAGGGACATGCATTACTACAACTGGGAACCTCTACCTATCACTATTAACCTTAACCTTAACTTAACATTTCATCACTCTAAAATCTTAACCATTCACACCACAACATCACACTTCCCAACTCGGCAGTCGAGTATGGAACAATATAATACATGGCTGAATTTTTATTTACAGAGTGTTGTAATCAGTGAGGGGTTGAGGGGTTTGGTGGAATCCGAAGATGGGGGATTGAACTCTATAGATGGGTGAGGTGCTGGAACGAGAGGCTCTCCTCTTCCATTTCCTCAACCTGAGGGTCTGCACTAGTATGATGAGGATCGCGATCACCAACAGTGATTCGATTATATAGGACATGGAGTACCACGTCATGAATTTAGTACACCAGGTCTGAACCTCGCTGATCAGAGCTGAGCACTGGGGGTTTGCTGTAATTGAAACATTTACGGTGGGGGTTGTGGGGGAAACGTGTCTTGTTTCCACACATATACATATAACATTAAACAGTAATAAGTGGGCTTCCATCATTTTGCTGTTCTTCTTCTTTCTCTTCCTTCTTCCTCCGGTATTGACAATCCTGGCTTCGACCTCTGTCTCGTCCTTTGAAACCTTTGGGATCAAGCACAGTATCTGTCAATACACAGTTTAAGACCTTTACTTGTTAGTGCATCTGTCTTTCAAATCCCAATTGACCCTTTAAAATGACTGGCTAAGTCACACCCTGTGACTCCCCTCATTTTTTTTTTCAAAAAGCGAATTTAAAGACCAGCATACACCTAACAATCCTTCCTTCTGCGAGCCGTCTCGCAGGCTTTGCTGATTTACCATCCGAATGTTCCCGGATGTAAATAGCATGTGGGATGGCGGCCGAAGGGCTACCTAACTTAAAATGAAAACAAACTTTGAAACAAACATCCGAATGAGTTGCGTATGGGCCGCGACGGGTACGAGTTGGATGGAATCCCCGGGTAGGGCGTGCTGTGCCATACCCGAGCTTGGCTGACCAAGGGTTGGTTCTCAGACAGGGCGGGTCCTCAGTGCCGTTTGTCCACTGCCTGAGTAACCTGGAGAGAAAAACGGGTATGAATGTATTGACCATGACTTGCAGCCTCTATTTCGCCGAATAGAGGGGCACCTAAAAAACCAAGGGAGCCAAGATGCTCCAACTGAGGACATCACTGAAGTTCTCAGAGATATCTGCAGATAAACTATTTGGCGTGTAGCCTTACAACTTTGGAAAAGATCTCCAATCAAACCGAAGTTCTCAAAAGTTTCGGCAGACAAGCTAACGTGTATGTGAGGTGGTCACAATCTTTTCAGCTGAAAAGAAGATGTCCATCCTCCAGCTGAACAATGTACAATCCTGAGACAAACAAACATAAAACGAAGACAAACATACGTGCAGGTTCCATGTATCGTTTCCCTCAAACGATTCCTATCTTACATCATCTGGACACCTCACTTTGATTCTGCCTCTGTGAACAGGGTCACAAAGGGGTTGCCGTGTCGGGATTCAGACATTGCGTCGTCCTGCTCTCCCGGATCCCACACCCTTGTGTGGATCAGGCATGCTATTTTGGAATTGTGTGACCGGGGGTCACTCTCGTCATTGCGGACAAGTCTGTATGAGTTGTCCCTGTGCCATTGTGTAGTGTCGAGTGTGTTGTCGGGGTAGTCGGGGTCGGGTGGTGGTTCTGGGTTTTTGAGGTAGGTGTCTTCCATGGGGTCACTGGAGTCGGGGTCGTAGTTGGTGCAGTGTGGGCTGTATGGTGCTGTCGCTGTCTTCAGAGTCAGTGTCAGTCCTGCTGTCTCTGCTGTGGCAGCTTGTGGGCGTGTCGGGGCGTGGTCTGTTGTGGTCTGGGGGCGGAGTCGTGGGCGAGTCCGTGGATGAACTGGTCTGTGAGGGGGATGGTGGAAAAGTGTCTCTGGTGGGCGGGGTGAAGTGTTCTGCTGCATCCAGCAGGACATGGTGAGCATGGTTGGCCTGTGTTCCATATGCCTTTAACTGGTTTATATGGAACCACGCGGTCTTCCCATTAGGATATTTGATCCTGTAAACGGAGGGGCTAATTTTGTCCGAAATTGAGTAGGGACCGGAATATTTTGGAGCCAAAAAACTGCTGGGGTTATAAACAGATAACATTATCTGTTGCCCAACCTGGAATTCTGTGGTGTGTACGGTCTTATTGAAACAGGCAGTACGTTGCTGTCGGCGTTTCCCTAGCTGGACTGCGGCTGCGATCTGTGCAGACCTCACAGTCTCAACTAGATCTTTAACTGCCTTTTCGTGTGTGAGGGCCGTCACTTCGGGGCTTGTCATGTCCAGTCCTAAAAGGAATTCTGTACCTTTCATAGGGCGTCCGGTCATGAGTGTATGTGGTGTGTATCCTGTCGATGTGGAGACAGTGTTCCTTATGAACATAAGTGCAAATAGGAGCACTGAATCCCATGTGGAATTGTTCTGTTGAACCATTTTCCTGAGGGTCGTTTTTAGGGTCCGATTCATGCGCTCCACAATCCCGCTGGACTGTGGATGATACGCAATGTGGAAGTTTTGTTTTATACCGAATATTGTCAGGACGTTCCTCATGACCCGTCCTGTAAAGTGAGATCCCTGGTCCGAATCGATACTTCGGGGTAAACCCCATCTCGTGAAGATGTGGTGGGTCAGGATCTTTGCAGCTGTCTTTGCTGTGTTTGTTCGTGAGGGAAATGCCTCTACCCATTTGGTAAAGGTGTCGATGACCACCAGAACGTATTTATAGCCATTCCTACAAGGGGGCAATGGACCTATAAAATCGATCTGGAGGTTTGTCCAAGGGCCGTTAACTGGGCGAGTATGCCGAAGTTGTGCTTTCTTAGAATACCTCTCTGGGTTATTCTGTGCACAAATAAGGCAATTCTCTATGTAATGTGTGACATCAGTCCTGAGATTAGGCCACCAACAGAGTTGCCTGAGGTGCCTCGTTGTTGCATCAATTCCCTGATGCCCGTGTCCGTCATGGAACAAGGCAATCATCTGATTCCTGTCCTGCTGTGGGACCACATAAAGTTGATCCTTAATGATCACACCCTCATGTGTGGTCAGTGTGTGTTTAAAGTGCTCGTACGCAGGCACAAAGTTTCCCTTGAAAACCTCCCTGAGGTCTCTGTCCTGTTTCTGTGCTGCTACGAGATCTTTAACCTCTGTTTGTGAGACTTGTACTGCACTCACAGGGGCGCTAGCTGGTGCGCTAGCTGGGGGGGTCCATAAGTGTCCTCTCCTGGAACCTGCCTTAGCCAATGCGTCGGCTTTTACATTCCCAGGGGGTGATGACCTATGGTGGCTGCGAACTTTTATAATGCCGAAGGTCCTGTCCTTCGCTTTGGCTAGGATGTGCTGGAGTAAGGGGGCTGATGGAAGGGGTTTTCCGTCTGCGGAGACAAAACCTCGTGTCCTCCACAGGGGCAGAAAATCTGTTAGGCTATTGCAGACATATAAGCTGTCTGAATATATGTCTGCTGGGCTGGGGAAAGAATCGGGGTGGTCCACTATATACGCTATGGCTGCTAGCTCTGCTGCCTGCGCGCCTAAGTGACCTGGTAACTTAAGAGCTATCTCTTCGAGAGCGCGCCCCTGCGCGTCCTCTACATAGATGCCGCATCCTGTGATACGCTCACCATTTAAAACTGTGGAGGAACCGTCTACATAAATCTTCAAGGGTCCACACGTGTCTGTGGGCTGGGGGCTTTGTTTTGGGTTCCCTATCTTCCTGGGGGGTGTTTTTGCTAAAAAGGGTCCTGTGTTATGCAGGGGAGCTACAATTTCACAGTCATGGGGCTGTCCGGGGTATTGGAGGTTGTCTGCTAAGTATGTGTGTGTGCGTGTCCGTTTTACTGTAATGTCCCGTCCTTGTAAAAGTAGGGTCCACCTAGCTGCCCTAATCTGGCTAACTGAACCGTCCTTCAGTCGACCGTCTAGTAGTAGCTGTGTGGGTGTATGTTCGGTTAGAATGGTGATGGGGTTTAGTCCGGTTATGTATGAAAAGTACTGTACTGCCCAGAAGACAGCAAGGAGGTGCCTCTCACAGGCTGAAAATCCTTGTTCAACCGGGTCTAACAGTCGGGAGGCATAAGCCACTGGTCTTAGCTGCTCGTGCCGTTCCTGAAGCAACACGGCCGAGAGGGTCAGATCGGTGCTCGCTACCTCTATTGCGAAAGGGGAAAGTGGGTCTGGGACTAGCAGCGCGGGTGCTGCACTAAGGGCTCGTTTTAACTCCTCCACAGCCTCTGTATGCTGCGGAAGCCATTCCCAGGGGGCTCCTTTCTTAAGGAGGTCTGAAAGTGGGGCGGCTTTTGTCGCGAGTCCGTCGATGTGGTTCCGACAATAACCAACCAGTCCTAAAAACGACCGGAGGGCTGAAACATTCTGGGGAAGGGGCAATTTGACGATCGAATCAATTCTTTTGAATTCGATCTCGCGTTTGCCGTGCGTGATGACTGTTCCCAAATACATCACTTTATCTGCCAAAATCTGGGCCTTTTTCGGGTTAACTTTACAGCCAATTTCAGTCAAGAGTTCCAGGAGTTCGGCCAGAAGCGAAATGTGCTCTGCCTTTGTGTCTGTCTGCAGTAGTAGGTCGTCTACATACTGTACCAGACATTCGGGTCGGGAAAATTTCTCTAATCCACTTGCCAGCTGTCGGTGGAAAATGGAGGGTGAATTGTGGAATCCTTGTGGGAGGCATGTCCACGTGTACTGCTGAGTTTTAAAAGTGAATGCGAATTTGTATTGGCACGCTTTTGCCAATGGTATGGACCAGAATCCGTTACTGATATCCAATACCGTGAAGTACTTGGCGTTGAGACCCTGCTTGAGCATGGTCTCGGGACTAGTAGCTACCGTTGGGGCTACTGCGGGGGTTACTTTGTTGAGTTCCCGATAATCGATGGTCAGACGCCATGATCCATCGGGCTTCCTCACTGGCCAAATAGGGGCATTGTTGGTGGAGGCTACCGTTCTCAGTACACCTTGGTCCAACAAGCTAACTATAACTTTTTCTATTTCCACCTCTGCTTCAAGGGGAAATCTATATTGCTTTTGCGGTCGGGGGTCCTGTCCGGTAACATGAACTTGTCCAGTCATTCTGCCACAGTCATGACGGTGACTTGCAAATGCTGTCCTGTGTTTGTTTAGTAGGGCCTTAATTTGTCGGTCGGTGTGGAGTGTAGTCAGGTCGAATGAGTACTCTCCCACTGCGCTAATCCGATTAGCGTAGTCTCCTACTGTGAGGGTGGCTGGTGCTCTGTCTGCTCTAGCCATTCGCCAGACACACTGGTTCACTGGGTCGAACGACAAGCTGTGAGCGTTCATAAAATCTATCCCCAGGATGTGTTCTGCCGTCCGGGGAAGATTTACTAGAACTACGGGGTGCCTTGTGCTAATGTTCCCTAGCTGGATCGCTACGGGTGCTGTGATATGTCCCTGCTGCGAGTGTCCGGTGAACCCGCTAAGTGTGATGGTGGAGGTGGTCGGCCACGTGTCTGCGTGTGCCGTGGTTGTGGAGTTAATGGTGGTGCGGGATCCTCCTGTGTCCCACAGTAACTCTATGGGCTTCCCTTTGACTTTTGCTGTGACTACGGGCCTCCCTGATGAGTCCCATAGTGTGTCACAGACCCAAGTAGGGGAGCCCGAACACCGTCAGTTCGTCTCGTCCACATTGGTGGGTCCTGACTGTACTGTAACATTATGGATCGGTTTTGACTTATTGCGGTTCAGAGTGCCTGTCTGCTGGCCTCTCTGAGATCGCTGGGGTGCATTGCACTCTTTAGCCCAATGCCCTAACTGTCCACAGTTATAGCATTCCTGTCCTTTCTGTTGTGGGCTGCTCTTGCCTTCATTTACCCATGCGGGCTTCTGGTGCTCTCTGACTGCTTGGATATCTGCAGCAGCCTGAGCCTCTTCTGGGGATCTAACTTTGCCTTTTGCCTGAAGCGATTGCTCCCAAGCGCGGGACAATCTTTTCAGGACCCATTTTTCGTTATGGGCCTCTTCTGAGGGGTCATAGCTATTGCAAGCGCTCTGTCCTGCTTCTGTTGCGTGTGAGATAATTGTGCGCGTCCACTTAACCATGTTTTCGCGGGTTAAATGCGCTCTATCTAACTGTCCGAAAACTGCGCTGAAATGAATCCACAGCCTTCCTGCGAATGCTGTGGGGTGTTCGGATCTTTTCTGCCTGCACTTATTCAATCCTTCTACGGGGTCACCTCTATTGTACCCGATGGCATCTAAAATGGCGGTGTGCATCTCCTCTAGGCTGCCTCCTGCCACGTTCTGTGGGTCGGGGAGGGCTGCTACTACACTCTGGTCTAAGCTCAGCACGGTGAGCTTAACCTGCTCTCTCTCATCCAGGCCGTACATGGTAGCCTGCTGCTTTACTTTAGCGAAAAACTGGTGGGGGTCTGCGGTGGGGAGGAACGGAGTGATCTTTTCACACGCGTCCCTTAGCTGGGTTACTGTTAAAGGGGTGGTGTAGGTTATGTCTGGGGCGCCTTCTGATTCGGCTTTTCTCTGCGTGGTTACGGGATTCATGGGTGCGGTTATGGTCTGAGCTGTGGGGGGTTGGGGTGCCTGTCGTTTCTGCTGAGCTGCGGGCGCACATGCTCCCTGAACATAACGCTGCGCTGTCTCACTTAATTCCTGCCAATCTGGGGCGTTTTCCCCATCTAACTGTGCTCCAAAGGTGCTTTGGAAGCCATTCTGCACCGAAAGCAGAGATTGCAGTTCCGCAATCTGTTTCCTGCATTTCGCGTGGTCAACTGTGCTTTGTCTTTGTTCGGTCGTTGCAGCATGGAGTGCTCTCAAAGCTGCTTTGAGATCAGAACATTGCCTCTGCAATGCCTCCACCTGCTTTTCCGATTCCTGTCTTATCAGAACGGCACGTTGCACGTCCTGATAGGCTTTCTCATACTGGGTCTGGGAACTGTTCAGATGAGCTAGACAAGACTGATGAGCCCTTTTGGCATCATCCACCTCTCTATCCTTCTCTGCCAACTTCCCTTTTAATTCCAGGTTTTCTTTCTCGATGTCCCTGACATCGACCTTACTCATCCTATTCCTCTCTTCTAAATCTGTCCGGAGCGTCCTGATGACCTCCTCTGCGCCTCGCAACTGTGCCAAACAGGACACAATCGCCATCGGCTTGCGTGCTTTACCTAGATTCTTTTTGTGTATTTGAGAGAGGTTCTCCCACCAAGTATGACCTATACTCCCGGGACCTGTCTCCTCATTTGCACAAAACTCTTTCCAAAGGGGCCATCCCTTTCCCTGCAAATATTTGCGGAGTTCTAGCTCCCACGTGGGACACTGGCCTACTCTGCTACTGCTGCTGGTCGCTGCGACCACAAACTTTGCTGGATCCATCAGACGTTCCATTGCCTGCATGGCCATTTCCTCTGACTCACTTTGTATAATTTGGAACAGGGGGTTGTTGGGGTTGTGTTTCGAGAAACGGGTACGGCTTACGCTATGTTCCGTTAACAAAACTACCGAAAGTTTGTCGCAACAAAAAGCTTTCAGTTTTACCTTACAGCCCTGTTAGTACGCATGCACTAAACACACTTCCGAATTTCGCTTATTATTTTGAACACCTTGAATACTTGTGATCTCTTTCTTTCTCTGCAATTTGGAGTTCTAATTCAAATTTCAGGGTCCTGGACGGTGTGGGGTTTCCACTTACAACCGTGTCCCGTCAGGAAGTCGCCACTAAATGTTGCACGTTTTACTGTGGTTGTAAAACGCGTTTATTGGAGTGTATTAACACGCCTCCGAGTTCGACGTGTGCTTAACACTACTAGGCTCTGTTGTATGTAATTATTTAGCTCTGGAGTCGCCAGTTGCCGTATAGACAACGTCACAAGTATTCCAAGGTCAAGTTCAAAGTAATAAAGACGATACACCGATTAGTAAAGTTCAAACGATCAATATTTATTATACAGTTATAATAAATACTCATGCACACACTAAGACACTAAGCTATAACTAAACTTAAGTGAACAGAATACTTATCTAACAGGAACAGGCAAGGTCAGAGAACGAGGCCTTCGTCCTGGTCTTGTACTGCAGCCTTCAGCAAGCGTTCTGGTACTTGGGAGTCTAGTGGGCTTGGATCGCGTAGCGAGCGTTGAACTTACGGTTTCGGCGGCTGGTGCTCAACGGCTGGAGTCAGGATGCAAGATGTCAGTCAGAGCCGGAGCACGAGTTTAACAGACCGGGCTCTGTGGGGAATTTGCTTTTATACCCCTCTCTAATGTCCTTGCCCCCTTCTAGGCGGGCTCTACCTTTCGGTACCGATTGGAGCGTTTCCAAACGGCTACCTTCGAAATCCTCCAATGCGGGGGCTTCCCTCGATGTTGGGGGGTGGTTTCGATATTCGTTACTCTGGTGCCATCTTGTTTGCACAACCAATTAAGTGTTACATTGAGATGGAAATGTTGCCATTGTGTGTGCCTGGATCTGGGCTGCCTCATCAGAATGTTAAGAGCTTTGCCATTAACACCTTTGGCTTGGAGATCTGCACCTGGCCAGAAAACTGGTTTGCTGCTTGCAAAATGCTAATTAGTTGAGAGCAGGCTGTCTGTTCTCACTAAACAGGCTTTTCCTTCTGTCTTCCATTTTAGTTTGGCCCAGTGTCCATTTTGCGTGGCCAGCATGGCTACAAATGTTAGTATTCATGTTGAGAGAGCTAGAATACAAGACCAGGGATGTACTTCTGATGCTGTATAAGGCTCTGGTCAGACCCCATTTGGAATATTGTGAGCAGTTTTGGGCCCCGTATCTAAGGAAGGATGTGCTGACCTTGGAAAGGGTCCAGAGAAGGTTCACAAGAATGATCCCTGGAATGAAGAGCTTGTCGTATGAGGAACGGTTGAGGACTCTGGGTCTGTACTCGTTGGAGTTTAGAAGGATGAGGGGGGATCTTATTGAAACTTAGAGGATGCTGCGAGGTCTGGATAGAGTGGGTGTAGAGAGGATGTTTCCACTTGTAGGAAAAACTAGAAGCAGAGGACACCATCTCAGACTAAAGGGACGATCCTTTAAAACAGAGATGAGGAGGAATTTCTTCAGCCAGGGGGTGGTGAATCTGTGGAACTCTTTGCCGCAGAAGGCTGTGGAGGCCAAATCACTGAGTGTCTTTAAGACAGTGATAGATTGGTTCTTGATCAATAAGGGGATCAGGGGCTGTGGGAAGAAGGCAGGAGAATGGGGATCAGAAAAATATCAGCCATGATTGAATGGCGGAGCAGACTCGATGGGCCGAGTGGCCTAATTCTGCTCCTATGTCTTATGGTCTTTAGTAAGCGCGTGGGTTCAGGTCCATAGGGCAATCTTACAAATTCTAGCAGGTAGGAGGAGATCACGTGACAAACCACGTCTCAATGTCGGGCAAAGGCTATATTTTCCCTCGCCTGGAAACTTGAGGTGTTTAATTGGAGTCAGGATTCCTTATGTTCTGGAGACAGTGTCGCTGGGCCAGAGCCCTCCATAAAATGTAAAGAGGTTTTGTGCAGTTCCAGCAAAGGTCTTGTTTGTGCCTTTATTTTGGGAGATAACTAGTTTTTGATATTTAGTGTGATGGTTAGACATTCCTCTGCCATGAGCCATGGCTTGTCAGGATAAACTTGCTCCAATTTTTAAATGAAAATTAGAATTTTTTAAGACTAGTCCGGTTGTTGTCAATGTGTATTTATTAATCTGCATATAGATTGGGTGAATCAAATTAGTCACATTACAATAGAGGAGGAATTTCTGGAGTGTGTACGGGATGGATTTCTGCACCAGTATGTTGAGGACCAACAAAGGTTAGGGTTAGGGTTAACTAGCTGTGAGAGAACCCTTGGGGATGAGTGACCATAATATGGTAGAATTCTTTATCAAGGTGGATAGTGAAGTAGTTGATTCTGAGACCAGGGTCCTGAACCTCAATAAAGGTAACTCAGGGCAATGCCTTGACCAATCTAAGTTAAATTGGTTTAAATTTGAAATCAATTCTTGGCTGTGAATTGTCAGTCACCACTAACTAAAGGGGACACGGTAGCATTGTGGATAGCACAATCGCTTCACAGCTCCTGGGTCCCAGGTTCAATTGCGGCTTGGGTCACTGTCTGTGCGGAGTCTGCACACCCTCCCCGTGTGTGTGGGTTTCCTCTGGGTGCTCCGGTTTCCTCCCACAGTCCAAAGATGTGCAGGTTAGGTGGATTGGCCATGGTAAATTGCCCTTTGTGTCCAACATTGCCCTTAGTGTTGGGTGGGGTTACTGGGTTATGGGGATAGGGTCGGGTGCTCTTTCCAAGAGCCGGTACAGGCTCGATGGGCTGAATGGCCTCCTTCTGCACTGTAAATTCTATGAACTGGTGCATTGTGTTGCAGCACCTCTATCAGAGTCCACTTGTCAACGAATAAGGGCTCTCTTCTCGTGTAGTTTTAAGTTGTTGTTTTCCTTGACGTTGGTATTCTTGTGATTGTCCCAATGATTTAGGACATAAAATTGTGACTAAATTTATTTTTCAGAAATACTTGATTGATATCTTTTATTCTCACAGTTATGGTGACTATAAGGGCCGTGTGAGTTAAGAGGTGAACTGGTCAGACTCACCACACGATACAATAAATGACAGATGCGACCAAAGCAGATTCCATGCATTTCTCAAGAACCCACCAGGGCGTTATGTGTCTCATTGTGAATCCACCAATCTCACCTTTGTCTTTCTCACGAGGAAGATCTCGTCTGGCAGTTCCCTCCAAACATCACTCGCGCTCGGACATCTTCAACACGTCCCTCCTCGCAGGGTTTAATCTCACATCCAAGATTCCTGACTCCTGGATTTCCAAGTTTCACCTTTCAAGCACAATTTCCATTCTTTGGCCATGCCGAGCTGCTCCAAAGGAATAACCTCATTGCGACCGATGCAGAACAGAGAAACCAGACTTGGGCGGCCTTCATGGATCTTCAGAGCTTTCCTCCTGCTCACTTCACAAAGTCTTTTTCCTGCAGCTCCTCTTTACTTTGGCGCCTATTTCTTTGCTCCTTTTCCTTTCACTTAATGGGCTGTATTTCTGTTCCTTATCTTTGTCTCTTACCTGGGACTTCTTTTTGGCACCTCCCCTTCCCTGGTTTGGAGCCTCTCCCTGTCCCCCAATCGTGTGTTACCCCCGGGAGACCACCTGGATATTGGTGCTCCGGATCCAACCTCTGACCTTGCTTTTCTCTGCGCAGGCACACATGTCCGCTCCTCGGCCTGAAGAACATTAAAAAGTAATCCTGCGCATGAGGCACCGGCTGCCGGCCAGTGCGTGTGAACGTTTGGAAGATCGGCAGCAATTCCCGACCTGGGAATTAATGAAGGTGAGTTTAGCTCTCATCACAACCGTTAGTGCAAATCGGAGCACGCCAACTGAAGACGTGGTTCGACCTTATCCACAGGAGATTCTCCTGCGCGCGCATGTCAGTGTCTGCAGGTCAGCCTCCACCTCGTTAACTCTCAGCTCAAACTTCTCATTTCTAATTAAATTGCAAATTATTATCATTACTAACTTTACTAATTACTAATTAGTTTACCAATGAGATTTTGATTAATGCTGATAGGATACCTGTGCACATATTCTTGTTATTTCAATCAATGTTCTGCTCAGCCCGGGTTTAAATGCCCTTGCTGAGATAAGATGAATAACGGTGGCAGGTGACCATTGGCTGCTTTCCCCTTTGAGGAGCAGAGCTGATTGGTGGTGACTTAACCTGGGGGTAACCACAGCTCAAGCGAGGGGCAAGGTGGTGAAGGCGGGACCTTCATTAATCATCTCAGCAGGTCCGGGGATTGAACCCACGCTGCTGGCCTTGCTCTGCATCACGAACAGTTGTCAAGCCCTGTGTGGGGATAGAACACCAACTGCTCTGTTAGACAGTCTCTCCTATCTCACTGCTCTGTTACACAGTCTCCTATTTCAGTGCTCTGTTACACAGTCTCCTATCTCACTGCTCTGTTACACAGTCTCTCCTATCTCACTGCTCTGTTACACAGTCTCTCCTATCTCACTGCTCTGTTACACAGTCTCTCCTATCTCACTGCTCTGTTACACAGTCTCTCCTATCTCACTGCTCTGTTACACAGTCTCTCCTATCTCACTGCTCTGTTACACAGTCTCCTATCTCACTGCTCTGTTACACAGTCTCTCCTATCTCACTGCTCTGTTACACAGTCTCTCCTGTCTCACTGCTCTATTACACAGTCTCTCCTATCTCACTGCTCTGTTACACAGTCTCTCCTATCTCACTGCTCCGTTACACAGTCTCTCCTATCTCACTGCTCTGTTACACAGTCTCCTATCTCACTGCTCTGTTACACAGTCTCTCCTATCTCACTGCTCTGTTACACAGTCTCTCCTATCTCACTGCTCTGTTACACAGTCTCTCCTATCTCACTGCTCTGTTACACAGTCTCTCCTATCTCACTGCTCTGTTACACAGTCTCTCCTATCTCACTGCTCTGTTACACAGTCTCTCCTATCTCACTGCTCTGTTACACAGTCTCTCCTATCTCACTGCTCTGTTACACAGTCTCTCCTATCTCACTGCTCTGTTACACAGTCTCCTATCTCACTGCTCTGTTACACAGTCTCTCCTATCTCACTGCTCTGTTACACAGTCTCTCCTATCTCACTGCTCTGTTACACAGTCTCCTATCTCACTGCTCTGTTACATAGTCTCTCCTATCTAACTGCTCTGTTACACAGTCTCTCCTATCTCACTGCCCTGTTACACAGTCTCTCCTATCTCACTGCTCTGTTACACAGTCTCTCCTATCTCACTGCTCCGTTACACAGTCTCTCCTATCTCACTGCTCTGTTACACAGTCTATCCTATCTCACTGCCCTGTTACACAGTCTCTCCTATCTCACTGCTCTGTTACACAGTCTCCTATCTCACTGCTCTGTTACACAGTCTCTCCTATCTCACTGCCCTGTTACACAGTCTCTCCTATCTCACTGCCCTGTTACACAGTCTCTCCTATCTCACTGCCCTGTTACACAGTCTCTCCTATCTCACTGCTCTGTTACACAGTCTCTCCTATCTCACTGCTCTGTTACACAGTCTCTCCTATCTCACTGCTCTGTTACACAGTCTCCTATCTCACTGCTCTGTTACACAGTCTCTCCTATCTCACTGCTCTGTTACACAGTCTCCTATCTCACTGCTCTGTTACACAGTCTCTCCTATCTGACTGCTCTGTAACACAGTCTCTCCTATCTCACAGCTCTGTAACACAGTCTCTCCTATCTCACTGCTCTGTTACACAGTCTCCTATCTCACTGCTCTGTTACACAGTCTCCTATCTCACTGCCCTGTTACACAGTCTCTCCTATCTCACTGCTCTGTTACACAGTCTATCCTATCTCACTGCTCTGTTACACAGTCTCCTATCTCACTGCCCTGTTACACAGTCTCTCCTATCTCACTGCTCTGTTACACAGTCTCTCCTATCTCACTGCTCTGTTACACAGTCTCCTATCTCACTGCCCTGTTACACAGTCTCTCCTATCTCACTGCTCTGTTACACAGTCTCCTATCTCACTGCCCTGTTACACAGTCTCTCCTATCTCACTGCTCTGTTACACAGTCTCCTATCTCACTGCTCTGTTACACAGTCTCTCCTATCTCACTGCTCTGTTACACAGTCTCCTATCTCACTGCCCTGTTACACAGTCTCTCCTATCTCACTGCTCTGTTACACAGTCTCCTATCTCACTGCTCTGTTACACAGTCTCTCCTATCTCACTGCTCTGTTACACAGTCTCCTATCTCACTGCTCTGTTACACAGTCTCCTATCTCACTGCTCTGTTACACAGTCTCCTATCTCACTGCTCTGTTACACAGTCTCCTATCTCACTGCTCTGTTACACAGTCTCCTATCTCACTGCTCTGTTACACAGTCTCTCCTATCTCACTGCCCTGTTACACAGTCTCTCCTATCTCACTGCTCTGCTACACAGTCTCTCCTATCTCACTGCTCTGTTACACAGTCTCTCCTATCTCACTGCTCTGTTACACAGTCTCCTATCTCACTGCTCTGTTACACAGTCTCCTATCTCACTGCTCTGTTACACAGTCTCTCCTATCTCACTGCTCTGTTACACAGTCTCTCCTATCTCACTGCTCTGTTACACAGTCTCTCCTATCTCACTGCTCTGTTACACAGTCTCCTATCTCACTGCTCTGTTACACCGTCTCCTATCTCACTGCCCTGTTACACAGTCTCTCCTATCTCACTGCTCTTACACAGTCTCTCCTATCTCACTGCTCTGTTACACAGTCTCTCCTATCTCACTGCTCTGTTACACAGTTTCTCCTATCTCACTGCCCTGTTACACAGTCTCTCCTATCTCACTGCTCTGTTACACAGTCTCTCCTATCTCACTGCCCTGTTACACAGTCTCTCCTATCTCACTTCTCTGTTACACAGTCTCCTATCTCACTGCTCTGTTACGCAGTCTCCTATCTCACTGCTCTGTTATACAGTCTCCTATCTCACTGCACTGTTACACAGTCTCTCCTATCTCACTGCTCTGTTACACAGTCTCTCCTATCTCACTGCTCTGTTACACAGTCTCTCCTATCTCACTGCTCTGTTACACAGTCTCTCCTATCTCACTGCTCTGTTACACAGTCTCTCCTATCTCACTGCTCTGTTACACAGTCTCTCCTATCTCACTGCTCTGTTACACAGTCTCTCCTATCTCACTGCCCTGTTACACAGTCTCCTATCTCACTGCACTGTTACACAGTCTCTCCTATCTCACTGCTCTGTTACACAGTCTCTCCTATCTCACTGCTCTGTTACACAGTCTCTCCTATCTCACTGCTCTGTTACACAGTCTCTCCTATCTCACTGCTGTTACACAGTCTCTCCTATCTCACTGCCCTGTTACACAGTCTCTCCTATCTCACTGCTCTGTTACACAGTCTCTCCTATCTCACTGCTCTGTTACACAGTCTCCTATCTCACTGCTCTGTTACACAGTCTCTCCTATCTCACTGCTCTGTTACACAGTCCCTCCTATCTCACTGCTCTGTTACACAGTCTCTCCTATCTCGCTGCTCTGTTACACAGTCTCTCCTATCTCACTGCTCTGTTACACAGTCTCTCCTATCTCACTGCTCTGTTACACAGTCTCTCCTATCTCACTGCTCTGTTACACAGTCTCTCCTATCTCACTGCTCTGTTACACAGTCTCCTATCTCACTGCTCTGTTACACAGTCTCTCCTATCTCACTGCTCTGTTACACAGTCTCCTATCTCACTGCTCTGTTACACAGTCTCTCCTATCTGACTGCTCTGTAACACAGTCTCTCCTATCTCACAGCTCTGTAACACAGTCTCTCCTATCTCACTGCTCTGTTACACAGTCTCCTATCTCACTGCTCTGTTACACAGTCTCTCCTATCTCACTGCTCTGTTACACAGTCTCTCCTATCTCACTGCTCTTACACAGTCTCTCCTATCTCACTGCTCTGTTACACAGTCTCTCCTATCTCACTGCTCTGTTACACAGTTTCTCCTATCTCACTGCCCTGCTACACAGTCTGTCCTATCTCACTGCTCTGTTACACAGTCTCTCCTATCTCACTGCTCTGTTACACAGTCTCTCCTATCTCACTGCCCTGTTACACAGTCTCTCCTATCTCACTGCTCTGTTACACAGTCTTTTATCTCACTGCTCTGTTACGCAGTCTCCTATCTCACTGCTCTGTTATACAGTCTCCTATCTCACTGCACTGTTACACAGTCTCTCCTATCTCACTGCTCTGTTACACAGTCTCTCCTATCTCACTGCTCTGTTACACAGTCTCTCCTATCTCACTGCTCTGTTACACAGTCTCTCCTATCTCACTGCTCTGTTACACAGTCTCTCCTATCTAACTGCTCTGTTACACAGTCTCCTATCTCACTGCACTGTTACACAGTCTCTCCTATCTCACTGCTCTGTTACACAGTCTCTCCTATCTCACTGCTCTGTTACACTGTCTCCTATCTCACTGCTCTGTTACACAGTCTCTCCTATCTCACTGCACTGTTACACAGTCTCTCCTATCTCACTGCTCTGTTACACAGTCTCTCCTATCTCACTGCCCTGCTACACAGTCTGTCCTATCTCACTGCTCTGTTACAGTCTCTCCTATCTCACTGCTCTGTTACACAGTCTCTCCTATCTCACTGCCCTGTTACACAGTCTCTCCTATCTCACTGCTCTGTTACACAGTCTCCTATCTCACTGCTCTGTTACACAGTCTCTCCTATCTCACTGCTCTGTTACACAGTCTCTCCTATCTCACTGCTCTGTTACACAGTCTCTCCTATCTCACTGCTCTGTTACACAGTCTCCTATCTCACTGCTCTGTTACACAGTCTCCTATCTCACTGCTCTGTTACACAGTCTCTCCTATCTCACTGCTCTGTTACACAGTCTCCTATCTCACTGCTCTGTTACACAGTCTCTCCTATCTCACTGCTCTGTTACACAGTCTCCTATCTCACTGCTCTGTTACACCGTCTCCTATCTCACTGCCCTGTTACACAGTCTCTCCTATCTCACTGCTCTGTTACACAGTCTCTCCTATCTCACTGCTCTGTTACACAGTCTCTCCTATCTCACTGCCCTGTTACACAGTTTCTCCTATCTCACTGCTCTGTTACACAGTCTCCTATCTCACTGCCCTGTTACACAGTCTCTCCTATCTCACTGCTCTGTTACACAGTCTCTCCTATCTCACTGCCCTGCTACACAGTCTGTCCTATCTCACTGCTCTGTTACACAGTCTCTCCTATCTCACTGCTCTGTTACACAGTCTCTCCTATCTCACTGCCCTGTTACACAGTCTCTCCTATCTCACTGCTCTGTTACACAGTCTCCTATCTCACTGCTCTGTTACGCAGTCTCCTATCTCACTGCTCTGTTATACAGTCTCCTATCTCACTGCACTGTTACACAGTCTCTCCTATCTCACTGCTCTGTTACACAGTCTCTCCTATCTCACTGCTCTGTTACACAGTCTCTCCTATCTCACTGCTCTGTTACAGTCTCTCCTATCTCACTGCTCTGTTACACAGTCTCTCCTATCTCACTGCTCTGTTACACAGTCTCTCCTATCTCACTGCTCTGTTACACAGTCTCTCCTATCTCACAGCTCTGTTACACAGTCTCCTATCTCACTGCTCTGTTACACAGTCTCTCCTATCTCACTGCTCTTTACACAGTCTCCTATCTCACTGCTCTGTTACACAGTCTCTCCTATCTCACTGCTCTGTTACACAGTCTCCTATCTCACTGCTCTGTTACACGGTCTCCTATCTCACTGCCCTGTTACACAGTCTCCTATCTCACTGCTCTGTTACACAGTCTCTCCTATCTCACTGCCCTGTTACACAGTCTCTCCTATCTCACTGCTCTGTTACACAGTATCTCCTGTCTCACTCCTCTGTTACACAGTCTCTCCTATCTCACTGCTCTGTTACACAGTCTCTCCTATCTCACTGCTCTGTTACACAGTCTCCTATCTCACTGCTCTGTTACACAGTCTCTCCTATCTCACTGCTCTGTTACACAGTCTCTCCTATCTCACTGCTCTGTTACACAGTCTCCTATCTCACTGCTCTGTTACACAGTCTCCTATCTCACTGCTCTGTTACACAGTCTCTCCTATCTCACTGCTCTGTTACACAGTCTCCTATCTCACTGCTCTGTTACACCGTCTCCTATCTCACTGCCCTGTTACACAGTCTCTCCTATCTCACTGCTCTGTTAAACAGTCTCCTATCTCACTGCTCTGTTACACAGTCTCTCCTATCTCACTGCTCTGTTACACAGTCTCTCCTATCTCACTGCTCTGTTACACAGTCTCTCCTATCTCACTGCTCTGTTACACAGTCTCTCCTATCTCACTGCTCTGTTACACAGTCTCTCCTATCTCACAGCTCTGTTACACAGTCTCCTATCTCACTGCTCTGTTACACAGTCTCTCCTATCTCACTGCTCTTTTACACAGTCTCCTATCTCACTGCTCTGTTACACAGTCTCTCCTATCTCACTGCTCTGTTACACAGTCTCCTATCTCACTGCTCTGTTACACGGTCTCCTATCTCACTGCCCTGTTACACAGTCTCCTATCTCACTGCACTGTTACACAGTCTCTCCTATCTCACTGCTCTGTTACACAGTTTCTCCTATCTCACTGCCCTGCTACACAGTCTGTCCTATCTCACTGCTCTGTTACACAGTCTCTCCTATCTCACTGCTCTGTTACACAGTCTCTCCTATCTCACTGCCCTGTTACACAGTCTCTCCTATCTCACTGCTCTGTTACACAGTCTTTTATCTCACTGCTCTGTTACGCAGTCTCCTATCTCACTGCTCTGTTATACAGTCTCCTATCTCACTGCACTGTTACACAGTCTCTCCTATCTCACTGCTCTGTTACACAGTCTCTCCTATCTCACTGCTCTGTTACACAGTCTCTCCTATCTCACTGCTCTGTTACACAGTCTCTCCTATCTCACTGCTCTGTTACACAGTCTCTCCTATCTCACTGCTCTGTTACACAGTCTCCTATCTCACTGCACTGTTACACAGTCTCTCCTATCTCACTGCTCTGTTACACAGTCTCTCCTATCTCACTGCTCTGTTACACTGTCTCCTATCTCACTGCTCTGTTACACAGTCTCTCCTATCTCACTGCACTGTTACACAGTCTCTCCTATCTCACTGCTCTGTTACAGTCTCTCCTATCTCACTGCTCTGTTACACAGTCTCTCCTATCTCACTGCCCTGTTACACAGTCTCTCCTATCTCACTGCTCTGTTACACAGTCTCCTATCTCACTGCCCTGTTACACAGTCTCCTATCTCACTGCTCTGTTACACAGTCTCTCCTATCTCACTGCTCTGTTACACAGTCTCTCCTATCTCACTGCTCTGTTACACAGTCTCTCCTATCTCACTGCTCTGTTACACAGTCTCTCCTATCTCACTGCTCTGTTACACAGTCTCCTATCTCACTGCTCTGTTACACAGTCTCTCCTATCTCACTGCTCTTTTACACAGTCTCCTATCTCACTGCTCTGTTACACAGTCTCTCCTATCTCACTGCTCTGTTACACAGTCTCCTATCTCACTGCTCTGTTACACAGTCTCTCCTATCTCACTGCTCTGTTACACAGTCTCCTATCTCACTGCTCTGTTACACCGTCTCCTATCTCACTGCCCTGTTACACAGTCTCTCCTATCTCACTGCTCTGTTACACAGTCTCTCCTATCTCACTGCTCTGTTACACAGTCTCTCCTATCTCACTGCCCTGTTACACAGTTTCTCCTATCTCACTGCTCTGTTACACAGTCTCCTATCTCACTGCCCTGTTACACAGTCTCTCCTATCTCACTGCTCTGTTACACAGTCTCTCCTATCTCACTGCCCTGCTACACAGTCTGTCCTATCTCACTGCTCTGTTACACAGTCTCTCCTATCTCACTGCTCTGTTACACAGTCTCTCCTATCTCACTGCCCTGTTACACAGTCTCTCCTATCTCACTGCTCTGTTACACAGTCTCCTATCTCACTGCTCTGTTACGCAGTCTCCTATCTCACTGCTCTGTTATACAGTCTCCTATCTCACTGCACTGTTACACAGTCTCTCCTATCTCACTGCTCTGTTACACAGTCTCTCCTATCTCACTGCTCTGTTACACAGTCTCTCCTATCTCACTGCTCTGTTACACAGTCTCTCCTATCTCACTGCTCTGTTACACAGTCTCTCCTATCTCACTGCTCTGTTACACAGTCTCTCCTATCTCACTGCTCTGTTACACAGTCTCTCCTATCTCACAGCTCTGTTACACAGTCTCCTATCTCACTGCTCTGTTACACAGTCTCTCCTATCTCACTGCTCTTTTACACAGTCTCCTATCTCACTGCTCTGTTACACAGTCTCTCCTATCTCACTGCTCTGTTACACAGTCTCCTATCTCACTGCTCTGTTACACGGTCTCCTATCTCACTGCCCTGTTACACAGTCTCCTATCTCACTGCTCTGTTACACAGTCTCTCCTATCTCACTGCCCTGTTACACAGTCTCTCCTATCTCACTGCTCTGTTACACAGTATCTCCTGTCTCACTCCTCTGTTACACAGTCTCTCCTATCTCACTGCTCTGTTACACAGTCTCTCCTATCTCACTGCTCTGTTACACAGTCTCCTATCTCCCTGCTCTGTTACACAGTCTCTCCTATCTCACTGCTCTGTTACACAGTCTCTCCTATCTCACTGCTCTGTTACACAGTCTCCTATCTCACTGCTCTGTTACACAGTCTCCTATCTCACTGCTCTGTTACACAGTCTCTCCTATCTCACTGCTCTGTTACACAGTCTCCTATCTCACTGCTCTGTTACACCGTCTCCTATCTCACTGCCCTGTTACACAGTCTCTCCTATCTCACTGCTCTGTTAAACAGTCTCCTATCTCACTGCTCTGTTACACAGTCTCTCCTATCTCACTGCTCTGTTACACAGTCTCTCCTATCTCACTGCTCTGTTACACAGTCTCTCCTATCTCACTGCTCTGTTACACAGTCTCTCCTATCTCACTGCTCTGTTACACAGTCTCTCCTATCTCACAGCTCTGTTACACAGTCTCCTATCTCACTGCTCTGTTACACAGTCTCTCCTATCTCACTGCTCTTTTACACAGTCTCCTATCTCACTGCTCTGTTACACAGTCTCTCCTATCTCACTGCTCTGTTACACAGTCTCCTATCTCACTGCTCTGTTACACAGGTCTCCTATCTCACTGCCCTGTTACACAGTCTCCTATCTCACTGCTCTGTTACACAGTCTCCTATCTCACTGCTCTGTTACACAGTCTCCTATCTCACTGCTCTGTTACACAGTCTCCTATCTCACTGCTCTGTTACACAGTCTCCTATCTCACTGCTCTGTTACACAGTCTCTCCTATCTCACTGCCCTGTTACACAGTCTCTCCTATCTCACTGCTCTGTTACACAGTATCTCCTGTCTCACTCCTCTGTTACACAGTCTCTCCTATCTCACTGCCCTGTTACACAGTCTCCTATCTCACTGCTCTGTTACACAGTCTCTCCTATCTCACTGCTCTGTTACACAGTCTCCTATCTCACTGCTCTGTTACACCGTCTCCTATCTCACTGCCCTGTTACACAGTCTCTCCTATCTCACTGCTCTGTTAAACAGTCTCCTATCTCACTGCCCTGTTACACAGTCTCTCCTATCTCACTGCTCTGTTACACAGTCTCTCCTATCTCACTGCCCTGTTACACAGTTTCTCCTATCTCACTGCTCTGTTACACAGTCTCTCCTATCTCACTGCTCTGTTACACAGTCTCTCCTATCTCACTGCTCTGTTACACAGTCTCTCCTATCTCACTGCTCTGTTACACAGTCTCCTATCTCACTGCCCTGTTACACAGTCTCTCCTATCTCACTGCTCTGTTACACAGTCTCCTATCTCACTGCTCTGTTACACAGTCTCTCCTATCTCACTGCTCTGTTACACAGTCTCCTATCTCACTGCTCTGTTACACAGTCTCCTATCTCACTGCCCTGTTACACAGTCTCTCCTATCTCACTGCTCTGTTGCACAGTCTCCTATCTCACTGCTCTGTTACACAGTCTCCTATCTCACTGCCCTGTTACACAGTCTCTCCTATCTCACTTCTCTGTTACACAGTCTCCTATCTCACAGCTCTGTGACACAGTCTCTCCTATATCAGTGCTCTGTTACACAGTCTCTCCTATCTCACTGCTCTGTTACACAGTCTCCTATCTCACTGCTCTGTTACACACTCTCTCCTACCTCACTGCTCTGTTACACAGTCTCTCCGATCTCACTGCCCTGTTACACAGTCTCTCCTATCTCACTGCTCTGTTACACAGTCTCTCCTATCTCACTGCTCTGTTACACAGTCTCCTATCTCACTGCTCTGTTACACAGTCTCTCCTATCTCACTGCTCTGTTACACAGTCTCCTATCTCACTGCTCTGTTACACAGTCTCTCCTATCTCACTGCTCTGTTACACAGTCTCTCTATCTCTCCTGCCCTGTTACACAGTCTCTCCTATCCTTCACGGCTCTGTTACACATGTCTCTTACTATCTCACTGCTCTGTTACACAGTCTCTCCTATCTGCACTGCTCTGTTACACAGTCTCCTTATCTCCACTGCTCTGTTACACAGTTCCTCTACTATCTCACTGCCTCTGTTACACAGTCTCCTTATCTCACTGCTCTGTTACACCAGTCTCCTATCTCACTGCTCTGGTACACAGTCTCTCCTATCTCACTGCTCTGTTACACAGTCCTCTCCTATCTTCACTGCTCTGTTACACAGTCTCTCCTATCTCACTGCATCTAGTACACAGTCTCTCTATATCCACGCTCTGGTTCACACGTCTCCTATCTCACTGCCCTCCCTGTTACACACGTCTCCCTATCTCACTGCTCGTTACACAGTCTCCCTATCTCACTGCTCTAGTACACAGTCCCTCTCCTATCTCACTGCTCTGTACACAGTCTCCTATCTCCACTGCCTCTGTTACACAGTCTCTCCTATCTCACTGCTCTGTTACACAGTCTCTCCTATCTCACTGCTCTGTTACACAGTCTCTTATCTCACTGCTCTGTTACACAGTCTCCTATCTCACTGCTCTGTTACACAGTCTCTCCTATCTCACTGCTCTGTTACACAGTCTCTCCTATCTCACTGCTCTGTTACACAGTCTCTCCTATCTCACTGCTCTGTTACACAGTCCTCCTATCTCACTGCTCTGTTTACACAGTCTCTCCTATCTCACTGCTCTGTTACACAGTCTCTCCTATCTCACTGCTCTGTTACACAGTCTCTCCTATCTCACTGCTCTGTTACACAGTCTCTCC
>NC_052148.1:973548-1011455 GCF_902713615.1 Scyliorhinus canicula
GGATCAGAGCCTGCGACATTGTCGGGGGCAGAACCCCCCCTCTCGCGCCTCATTAAAGGCTCGTACCAGTACCGGTCCCACCAAGTCCACATTTTTCTTATAGAATTCCACCGGGAACCCATCTGGCCCCGGCGCCTTCCCCGCCTGCATCTGACCTATTCCCTTGACTAGCTCCTCTAGCCCTATTGGCGCCCCCAGCCCTTCTACCAGCCCCTCCTGGACCCTTGGGAACCTCAATTTGTTTAGGAAGTCCTCCATTCCCCCTCTCCTCGTCGGCGGCTCAGACCGATACAACTCCTTGTAAAAATCCCTGAAGACCCCGTTCACTTCTTGCCCCTTCTGCACTACCTTCCCGCCCCTCTCCTTCACTCCCCCAATCTCCCTAGCCGCATCTCGTTTGCGAAGCTGGTGTGCCAGCATCCTGCTCGCCTTTTCCCCATACTCATAAACCGCGCCCTGTGCCCTTCTCCACTGCGTCTCTGCCTTCCTGGTGGTCAGCAGGTCGAACTTGACCTGCAGGCTGCGCCGTTCTCCCAGCAGCCCCTCCTCTGGTGCCTCCGCATATCTCCTATCCACTTCCAATAGCTCCCCCACCAGCCTCTCCCTCTCCTGCCTCTCCTTTCTTTCTCTGTGCGCCCTTATGGAGATCAGCTCTCCCCTGATCACTGCCTTCAGGGCCTCCCAGACCATCCCCACCTGCACCTCACCCGTGTCATTCAAGTCCAGATAGCTCTCAATGCTCTTCCGGACCCTTTTACACACCTCGTCGTCCGCTAACAGCCCCACATCCAGCCGCCACAGCGGGCGCTGGTCCCGCGCCTCCCCCATTTCCACATCCACCCAATGTGGTGCATGATCAGAGATCGCAATGGCCGAGTACTCAGCTTCCCGTACCCTCGGGATCAGCCCCCTGCTCAACACGAAGAAATCGATTCTGGAGTACACTCTATGGACGTGGGAGAAAAGGAATACTCCCTCGCCCTCGGCCTACCAAACCTCCATGGGTCTACTCCTCCCATCTGCTCCATGTACCCCCTCAGCACTTCTGCCGCTGCCGGCCTCCTATTGGTCCTTGAGCTCGATCTGTCTAGCCCGGGGTCCCAGCACTGTGTTAAAGTCCCCCCCCATGATCAAGCCCCCTGCCTCCAGTCCCGGAATGAGGCCCAATAGGCGCCTCATAAAACCCGCGTCATCCCAGTTCGGGGCATATACGTTGACCATCACCACTTTCTCCCCCTGCAGCTTACCCTTCACCATCACATACCTACCCTCCTTATCCGCCACCACCTCCTCCGCCACGAACGACACCCTCTTTCCCACCAGAATCGCCACCCCCCGGTTCTTTGCGTCCAATCCAGAGTGGAACACCTGTCCCACCCACCCCCTTCTCAGGCGAACCTGGTCCACTACCTTCAAATGGGTCTCCTGTAACATTGCTACATCAGCCTTCAGTCCCTTCAGGTGTGAGAATACCCTTGATCTCTTGACCGGCCCATTCAACCCCCTCACGTTCCAAGTGATCAGCCGGGTCGCGGGACGACCCGCCCCCCTCCCCTGCCGATTAGCCATGTCCTGTTCCCTGCTCGCCCCGGGTCGACCCTCCCCTTCTGACCCGCTCCCCATGGCGATGTCCCCCTCCCCCCACCTCTCCAGTCCTCCACTTCTCGTTTCTGGTCTTTCAGCAGCAACCCGGTGTCCCTCCCTAACCCCCCTCCCCCCCCAGGCTAGGACCCCTCCTAGCCGCGATGTACCCTCCATTGTACTCCCGTAAGTCAGCTGGTTCACGCTGACCCGGCTGCTCCTGCCACACTCCGACTCCCCCCGGCTCGGGGGGGGGGGGCCTCCCCCCCCCTTGCCACTCCTCCCTGGCCCCCGCTCCAGCGCGGGAAAGGTCGCCATTGCTAGCCACGCCCCGCACTCCTCCCCTCCCCCCTCCTCTGCCCCGCGCGCGGGAAAACAGAGGAAAGCCCGCGCTTTCGCCCTGCCACACCCCACCCCGCCATCTTCAGTTCCACCCCCGTCCCCGTCCATGCCTGTAAAGAACCCCCCCTAGGAGCCCATATCCCCGATCTGCTCTCCCCCCCGTCCCGCCTCCCCAACTTAACATTATAAATAACAGATAAATAACAAATAACAATGTACTTAACAGTCGCCCTCTACCAAACAGCATAAATAACCATAAATAACCATGAATAACCACAATAACAATAACTAAGGGAAGTTGGCAAAGGGGGAAAAAACATCAGAAGAAAAAACCACAGCAAGAGTTCAAAATCCAAACAAAGAATTCAGCTGAAAGTACCCGAGCGGCCAAGGCGGCCAAGTATCCCCTGGGTCTAATTCGAGTCCAGTTTCTCTTCCTGTACAAAGGCCCACGCCTCCTCTGGGGACTCAAATAGTGGTGTTGGTTCCTGTAGGTGACCCACAAGCGCGCTGGCTGCAGCATTCCGAACCTGATCCGTTTTGCATGTAGCACCGCCTTCGTCCGGTTGTACCGGGCCCGCCGCTTTGCCACCTCCGCACTCCAGTCCTGGTAGACCCTCACCGTCGAATTCTCCCACTTGCTGCTCCTTTCCCCCTTGGCCCACTCCAGCACTCTTTCACGGTCGCTGAGTCGCTGGAACCGCACCAGCACCGCCCTCGGGGGCTCATTTGCTCTTGGCCTCCTAGCCATGACCCTGTAGGCCTCTTCCAGCTCCAGGGGCGAAGGGACGGCCCCTGCCCCCATCAGGGAGCTCAGCATTCTGCTACATATCCCGGAGGTCTGACCCCTCCAGGCCTTCTGCCAGGCCCAAGATCCTCAGGTTCTTCCGCCTCATTCGGGTATCCAGCTCCTCAAAACGGCTCTGCCATTTCAGGTGGAGTGCCTCGTGCACCTCTACCTTTCCCACGAGGACCGTGGCCTCCTCCTCCCTCGCAGTCATCTCCTGTTTGCAGCTCCCGAATCGACGCCTCTTGGGTCGCCTGGGCTCCCATCAGCCTGGTGGTCGTCGCATTCATTGACTCCAAGAGCTCCATTTTCAGCTCCGTAAAGAAGCGCAGGAGAGCGGCCTGCTGCTCCTCCGCCCATTTCCTCCATTCCTCGGGTGCACCACCGGCCGCCATTTTGGTCTTCTTCCCCCGCTTTTTTTTGGGAGCTGCTGTTGCTCTCTTTACCACCCCACTCCGGGTACCGACCATAAAGTTGGTCTGGTTCTCTTCAGGGAGCCTTCCCCCACCGGGATTTGTCCTTACAGCGCCGTTGGGGCCCTCCAATCGGCCCGAAAACACCTTTGTAGCAGGAGCAGCCAAACGTGCGACTTAGCTGGTCATAGCCGCAACCGGAAGTCTAGATTGGTTCTTGATCAATAAGGGGATCAGGGGCTGTGGGAAGAAGGCAGGAGAATGGGGATCAGAAAAATATCAGCCATGATTGAATGGCGGAGCAGACTCGATGGGCCGAGTGGCCTAATTCTGCTCCTATGTCTTATGGTCTTTAGTAAGCGCGTGGGTTCAGGTCCATAGGGCAATCTTACAAATTCTAGCAGGTAGGAGGAGATCACGTGACAAACCACGTCTCAATGTCGGGCAAAGGCTATATTTTCCCTCGCCTGGAAACTTGAGGTGTTTAATTGGAGTCAGGATTCCTTATGTTCTGGAGACAGTGTCGCTGGGCCAGAGCCCTCCATAAAATGTAAAGAGGTTTTGTGCAGTTCCAGCAAAGGTCTTGTTTGTGCCTTTATTTTGGGAGATAACTAGTTTTTGATATTTAGTGTGATGGTTAGACATTCCTCTGCCATGAGCCATGCCTTGTCAGGATAAACTTGCTCCAATTTTTAAATGAAAATTAGAATTTTTTAAGACTAGTCCGGTTGTTGTCAATGTGTATTTATTAATCTGCATATAGATTGGGTGAATCAAATTAGTCACATTACAATAGAGGAGGAATTTCTGGAGTGTGTACGGGATGGATTTCTGCACCAGTATGTTGAGGACCAACAAACGTTAGGGTTAGGGTTAACTAGCTGTGAGAGAACCCTTGGGGATGAGTGACCATAATATGGTAGAATTCTTTATCAAGGTGGATAGTGAAGTAGTTGATTCTGAGACCAGGGTCCTGAACCTCAATAAAGGTAACTCAGGGCAATGCCTTGACCAATCTAAGTTAAATTGGTTTAAATTTGAAATCAATTCTTGGCTGTGAATTGTCAGTCACCACTAACTAAAGGGGACACGGTAGCATTGTGGATAGCACAATCGCTTCACAGCTCCTGGGTCCCAGGTTCAATTGCGGCTTGGGTCACTGTCTGTGCGGAGTCTGCACACCCTCCCCGTGTGTGTGGGTTTCCTCCGGGTGCTCCGGTTTCCTCCCACAGTCCAAAGATGTGCAGGTTAGGTGGATTGGCCATGGTAAATTGCCCTTTGTGTCCAAAATTGCCCTTAGTGTTGGGTGGGGTTACTGGGTTATGGGGATAGGGTCGGGTGCTCTTTCCAAGAGCCGGTACAGGCTCGATGGGCTGAATGGCCTCCTTCTGCACTGTAAATTCTATGAACTGGTGCATTGTGTTGCAGCACCTCTATCAGAGTCCACTTGTCAGCGAATAAGGGCTCTCTTCTCGTGTAGTTTTAAGTTGTTGTTTTCCTTGACGTTGGTATTCTTGTGATTGTCCCAATGATTTAGGACATAAAATTGTGACTAAATTTATTTTTCAGAAATACTTGATTGATATCTTTTATTCTCACAGTTATGGTGACTATAAGGGCCGTGTGAGTTAAGAGGTGAACTGGTCAGACTCACCACACGATACAATAAATGACAGATGCAACCAAAGCAGATTCCATGCATTTCTCAAGAACCCACCAGGACGTTATGTGTCTCATTGTGAATCCACCAATCTCACCTTTGTCTTTCTCACGAGGAAGATCTCGTCTGGCAGTTCCCTCCAAACATCACTCGCGCTCGGACATCTTCAACACGTCCCTCCTCGCAGGGTTTAATCTCACATCCAAGATTCCTGACTCCTGGATTTCCAAGTTTCACCTTTCAAGCACAATTTCCATTCTTTGGCCATGCCGAGCTGCTCCAAAGGAATAACCTCATTGCGACCGATGCAGAACAGAGAAACCAGACTTGGGCGGCCTTCATGGATCTTCAGAGCTTTCCTCCTGCTCACTTCACAAAGTCTTTTTCCTGCAGCTCCTCTTTACTTTGGCGCCTATTTCTTTGCTCCTTTTCCTTTCACTTAATGGGCTGTATTTCTGTTCCTTATCTTTGTCTCTTACCTGGGACTTCTTTTTGGCACCTCCCCTTCCCTGGTTTGGAGCCTCTCCCTGTCCCCCAATCGTGTGTTACCCCCGGGAGACCACCTGGATATTGGTGCTCCGGATCCAACCTCTGACCTTGCTTTTCTCTGCGCAGGCACACATGTCCGCTCCTCGGCCTGAAGAACATTAAAAAGTAATCCTGCGCATGAGGCACCGGCTGCCGGCCAGTGCGTGTGAACGTTTGGAAGATCGGCAGCAATTCCCGACCTGGGAATTAATGAAGGTGAGTTTAGCTCTCATCACAACCGTTAGTGCAAATCGGAGCACGCCAACTGAAGACGTGGTTCGACCTTATCCACAGGAGATTCTCCTGCGCGCGCATGTCAGTGTCTGCAGGTCAGCCTCCACCTCGTTAACTCTCAGCTCAAACGTCTCATTTCTAATTAAATTGCAAATTATTATCATTACTAACTTTACTAATTACTAATTAGTTTACCAATGAGATTTTGATTAATGCTGATAGGATACCTGTGTACATATTCTTGTTATTTCAATCAATGTTCTGCTCAGCCCGGGTTTAAATGCCCTTGCTGAGATAAGATGAATAACAGTGGCAGGTGACCATTGGCTGCTTTCCCCTTTGAGGAGCAGAGCTGATTGGTGGTGACTTAACCTGGGGGTAACCACAGCTCAAGCGAGGGGCAAGGTGGTGAAGGCGGGACCTTCATTAATCATCTCAGCAGGTCCGGGGATTGAACCCACGCTGCTGGCCTTGCTCTGCATCACGAACAGTTGTCAAGCCCTGTGTGGGGATAGAACACCAACTGCTCTGTTAGACAGTCTCTCCTATCTCACTGCTCTGTTACACAGTCTCTCCTATCTCACTGCTCTGTTACACAGTCTCTCCTATCTCACTGCTCTGTTACACAGTCTCTCCTATCTCACTGCTCTGTTACACAGTCTCTCCTATCTCACTGCCCTGTTGCACAGTCTCTCCTATCTCACTGCCCTGTTGCACAGTCTCTCCTATCTCACTGCTCCGTTACACAGTCTCTCCTATCTCACTGCTCTGTTACACAGTCTCTCCTATCTCACTGCTCTGTTACACAGTCTCTCCTATCTCACTGCTCTGTTACACAGTCTCTCCTATCTCACTGCTCTGTTACACAGTCTCTCCTATCTCACTGCTCTGTTACACAGTCTCCTATCTCACTGCTCTGTTACACAGTCTCCTATCTCACTGCCCTGTTACACAGTCTCTCCTATCTCACTGCTCTGTTACACAGTCTCCTATCTCACTGCTCTGTTACACAGTCTCTCCTATCTCACTGCTCTGTTACACAGTCTCCTATCTCACTGCCCTGTTACACAGTCTCCTATCTCACTGCCCTGTTACACAGTCTCTCCTATCTCACTGCTCTGTTACACAGTCTCCTATCTCACTGCTCTGTTACACAGTCTCTCCTATCTCACTGCTCTGTTACACAGTCTCCTATCTCACTGCTCTGTTACGCAGTCTCTCCTATCTCACTGCTCTGTTACACAGTCTCTCCTATCTCACTGCTCTGTTACACAGTCTCCTATCTCACTGCTCTGTTACACAGTCTCTCCTATCTCACTGCTCTGTTACACAGTCTCCTATCTCACTGCTCTGTTACACAGTCTCCTATCTCACTGCTCTGTTACACAGTCTCCTATCTCACTGCTCTGTTACACAGTCTCCTATCTCACTGCTCTGTTACACAGTCTCTCCTATCTCACTGCTCTGTTACACAGTCTCCTATCTCACTGCTCTGTTACACAGTCTCTCCTATCTCACTGCTCTGTTACACAGTCTCTCCTATCTCACTGCTCTGTTACACAGTCTCTCCTATCTCACTGCTCTGTTACACAGTCTCTCCTATCTCACTGCTCTGTTACACAGTCTCTCCTATCTCACTGCTCTGTTACACAGTCTCTCCTATCTCACTGCTCTGTTACACAGTCTCTCCTATCTCACTGCTCCGTTACACAGTCTCTCCTATCTCACTGCTCTGTTACACAGTCTCTCCTATCTCACTGTTCTGTTACACAGTCTCTCCTATCTCACTGCTCTGTTACACAGTCTCTCCTATCTCACTGCTCTGTTACACAGTCTCTCCTATCTCACTGCTCTGTTACACAGTCTCTCCTATCTGACTGTTCTGTAACACAGTCTCTCCTATCTCACTGCTCTGTTACACAGTCTCCTATCTCACTGCTCTGTTACACAGTCTCCTATCTCACTGCCCTGTTACACAGTCTCCTATCTCACTGCTCTGTTACACAGTCTCTCCTATCTCACTGCTCTGTTACACAGTCTCCTATCTCACTGCTCTGTAACACAGTCTCTCCTATCTCACTGCTCTGTTCCACAGTCTCTCCTATCTCACTGCTCTGTTACACAGTCTCTCCTATCTCACTGCTCTGTTACACAGTCTCTCCTATCTCACTGCTCTGTTACACAGTCTCTCCTATCTCACTGCTCTGTTACACAGTCTCTCCTATCTCACTGCTCTGTTACACAGTCTCTCCTATCTCACTGCTCTGTTACACAGTCTCTCCTATCTCACTGCTCTGTTACACAGTCTCTCCTATCTCACTGCTCTGTTACACAGTCTCTCCTATCTCACTGCTCTGTTACACAGTCTCCTATCTCACTGCCCTGTTACACAGTCTCTCCTATCTCACTGCTCTGTTACACAGTCTCTCCTATCTCACTGCTCTGTTACACAGTCTCTCCTATATCACTCCTCCGTTACACAGTCTCTCCTATAGCACTGCTCTGTTACACAGTCTCTCCTATCTCACTGCTCTGTTACACAGTCTCCTATCTCACTGCTCTGTTACACAGTCTTCACTCTCACTGCCCTGTTACACAGTCTCTCCTATCTCACTGCTCTGTTACGCAGTCTCTCCTATCTCACTGCCCTGTTGCACAGTCTCTCCTATCTCACTGCTCTGTTACACAGTCTCTCCTATCTCACTGCTCTGTTACACAGTCTCTCCTATCTCACTGCTCTGTTACACAGTCTCTCCTATCTCACTGCTCTGTTACACAGTCTCTCCTATCTCACTGCTCTGTTACACAGTCTCTCCTATCTCACTGCTCTGTTACACAGTCTCCTATCTCACTGCTCTGTTACAC
Source organism: Scyliorhinus canicula (assembly GCF_902713615.1). Lineage (NCBI taxonomy): Eukaryota > Metazoa > Chordata > Chondrichthyes > Carcharhiniformes > Scyliorhinidae > Scyliorhinus > Scyliorhinus canicula. The sequence continues at coordinate 981,959 of NC_052148.1, forward strand.
AGTCTCTCCTGTCTCACTGCTCTGTTACACAGTCTCCTATCTCACTGCTCTGTTACACAGTCTCTCCTATCTCACTGCTCTGTTACACAGTCTCTCCTATCTCACTGCTCTGTTACACAGTCTCCTATCTCACTGCTCTGTTACACAGTCTCTCCTGTCTCACTGCTCTGTTACACAGTCTCCTATCTCACTGCTCTGTTACACAGTCTCTCCTATCTCACTGCTCTGTTACACAGTCTCTCCTATCTCACTGCTCTGTTACACAGTCTCCTATCTCACTGCTCTGTTACACAGTCTCTCCTATCTCACTGCTCTGTTACACAGTCTCTCCTATCTCACTGCTCTGTTACACAGTCTCCTATCTCACTGCTCTGTTACACAGTCTCTCCTGTCTCACTGCTCTGTTACACAGTCTCTCCTATCTCACTGCTCTGTTTACACAGTCTCTCCGATCTCACTGCTCTGTTACACAGTCCTCTCCTATCTCACTGCCTGCTGTTTACACAGTCTCTCCTATCTCACTGCTCTGTTACACAGTCTCCTATCTCACTGCTCTATTACACAGTCTCCTATCTCACTGCTCATTTACACAGTCTCTCCTATCTCACTGCTCTGTTACACAGTCTCCTATCTCACGCTCTGTTACACAGTCTCCTATCTCACTGCTCTGTTACACAGTCTCTCCTATCTCACTGCTCTGTTACACAGTCTCCTATCTCACTGCTCTGTTACACAGTCTCTCCTATCTCACTGCCCTGTTACACAGTCTCTCCTATCTCACTGCTCTGTTACACACTCTCCTATCTCACTGCTCTGTTACACAGTCTCTCCTATCTCACTGCTCTGTTACACAGTCTCTCCTATCTCACTGCTCTGTTACACAGTCTCTCCTATCTCACTGCTCTGTTACACAGTCTCTCCTATCTCACGGCTCTGTTACACAGTCTCTCCTATCTCACTGCTCTGTTACACAGTCTCTCCTATCTCACTGCTCTGTTACACAGTCTCTCTATCTCACTGCTCTGTTACACATCTCTCCTATCTCACTGCTCTGTTACACAGTCTCTCCTATCTCACTGCTCTGTTACACAGTCTCTCCTATCTCACTGCTCTGTTACACAGTCTCTGCTATCTCACTGCTCTGTTACACAGTCTCTCCTATCTCACTGCTCTGTTACACAGGCTCTCCTATCTCACTGCTCTGTTACACAGTCTCTCCTATCTCACTGCTCTGTTACACAGTCCCTCCTATCTCACTGCTCTGTTACACAGTCTCCTATCTCACTGCTCTGTTACACAGTCTCTCCTATCTCACTGCTCTGTTACACAGTCTCTCCTATCTCACTGCTCTGTTACACAGTCTTCCACTGCTCTTAATCTATCTCACTGCTCTGTTACACAGTCTCTCCTATCTCACTGCTCTGTTACACAGTCTCTCCTATTGCCATGCTCTGTTACACAGTCTCTCCTATCTCACTGCTCTGTTACACAGTCTCTCCTATCTCACTGCTCTGTTACACAGTCTCTCCTATCTCACTGCTCTGTTACACAGTCTCTCCTATCTCACTGCTCTGTTACACAGTCTCTCCTATCTCACTGCTCTGTTACACAGTCTCTCCTATCTCACTGCTCTGTTACACAGTCTCCTATCTCACTGCTCTGTTACACAGTCTCTCCTATCTCACTGCTCTGTTACACAGTCTCTCCTATCTCACTCTGCTCTGTTACACAGTCTCTCCTATCTCACTGCTCTGTTACACAGTCTCTCCTATCTCACTGCTCTGTTACACAGTCTCCTATCTCACTGCTCTGTTACACAGTCTCCCTATCTCACTGCTCTGTTACACAGTCTCCTATCTCACTGCTCTGTTACACAGTCTCTCCTATCTCACTGCTCTGTTACACAGTCTCTCCTATCTCACTGCTCTGTTACACAGTCCTCCTATCTCACTGCTCTGTTACACAGTCTCTCCTATCTCACTGCTCTGTTACACAGTCTCTCCTATCCACTGCTCTGTTACACAGTCTCCTCCTATCTCACCTGCTCTGTTACACAGTCCTCTCCTATCTCACTGCTCTGTTACACAGTCTCTCCTATCTCACTGCTCTGTTACACAGTCTCCTATCTCACTGCTCTGTTACACAGTCTCCCTATCTCACTGCTCTGTTACACAGTCATCTCCTATCTCACTGCTCTGTTACACAGTCTCTCCTATCTCACTGCTCTGTTAAACAGTCTCTCCTATCTCACTGCTCTGTTACACAGTCTCTCCTATCTCGCTGCCCTGTTACACAGTCTCTCCTATCTCACTGCTCTGTTACACAGTCTCTCCTATCTCACTGCTCTGTTACACAGTCTCTCCTATCTCACTGCTCTGTTACACAGTCTCTCCTATCTCACTGCTCTGTTACACAGTCTCCTATCTCACTGCTCTGTTACACAGTCTCTCCTATCTCACTGCTCTGTTACACAGTCTCTCCTATCTCACTGCTCTGTTACACAGTCTCCTATCTCCTGCTCTGCTTACACAGTCTCTGCCACTGCTCATGTTACACAGTCTCTCCTATCTCACTGCTCTGTTACACAGTCTCTCCTATCTCACTGCTCTGTTACACAGTCTCTCCTATCTCACTGCTCCTGTTACACAGTCTCTCCTATCTCACTGCTCTGTTACACAGTCTCTCCTATCTCACTGCTCTGTTACACAGTCTCCTATCTCACTGCTCTGTTACACAGTCTCTCCTATCTCACTGCCCTGTTACACAGTCTCTCCTATCTCACTGCTCTGTTACACAGTCTCTCCTATCTCGCTGCCCTGTTACACAGTCTCTCCTATCTCACTGCTCTGTTACACAGTCTCTCCTATCTCACTGCTCTGTTACACAGTCTCCTATCTCACTGCTCTGTTACACAGTCTCTCCTATCTCACTGCTCTGTTACACAGTCTCTCCTATCTCACTGCTCTGTTACACAGTCTCCTATCTCACTGCTCTGTTACACAGTCTCTCCTATCTCACTGCTCTGTTACACAGTCTCTCCTATCTCACTGCTCTGTTACACAGTCTCCTATCTCACTGCTCTGTTACACAGTCTCTCCTATCTCACTGCTCTGTTACACAGTCTCTCCTATCTCACTGCTCTGTTACACAGCCTCCTATCTCACTGCTCTGTTACACAGTCTCTCCTATCTCACTGCTCTGTTACACAGTCTCTCCTATCTCACTGCTCTGTTACACAGTCTCTCCTATCTCACTGCTCTGTTACACAGTCTCCTATCTCACTGCTCTGTTACACAGTCTCTCCTATCTCACTGCTCTGTTACACAGTCTCTCCTATCTCACTGCTTGTACACCTATCTCACTGCTGTTACACAGTCTCTCCTATCTCACTGCTCTGTTACACAGTCTCTCCTATCTCACTGCTCTGTTACACAGTCTCTCCTATCTCACTGCTCTGTTACACAGTCTCTCCTATCTCACTGCTCTGTTACACAGTCTCCTATCTCACTGCTCTGTTACACAGTCTCTCCTATCTCACTGCTCTGTTACACAGTCTCTCCTATCTCACTGCTCTGTTACACAGATCTCTCCTATCTCACTGCTCTGTTACACAGTCTCTCCTATCTCACTGCTCTGTTACACAGTCTCTCCTATCTCACTGCTCTGTTACACAGTCTCCTATCTCACTGCTCTGTTACACAGTCTCTCCTATCTCACTGCTCTGTTACAAAGTCTCTCCTATCTCACTGCTCTGTTACACAGTCTCTCCTATCTCCTGCTCGTTACACAGTCTCCTATCTCACATGCTCTGTTACACAGTCTCTCTATCTCACTGCTCTGTTACCAGTCTCCTATCTCCTGCTCTGTTACACAGTCTCTCCTATCTCACTGCTCGGTACACAGTCTCTCCTAGTCTCCTGCTCTGTTACACGTCTCCTAATCTCACTGCTCTGTTACACAGTCCTCCTATCTCACTGACTCCGCTCTGTTACACAGTCCTCTGCCTATCTCACGGCTCGTTACACAGTCTCCTATCTCACTGCTCTGTTACACAGTCTCTCCTATCTCACTGCTCTGTTACACAGTCTCTCCTATCTCACTGCTCTGTTACACAGTCTCTCCTATCTCACTGCTCTGTTACACAGTCTCTCCTATCTCACTGCTCTGTTACACAGTCTCTCCTATCTCACTGCTCTGTTACACAGTCTCTCCTATCTCACTGCTCTGTTACACAGTCTCTCCTATCTCACTGCTCTGTACACAGTCTCTCCTATCTCACTGCTCTGTTACACAGTCTCTCCTATCTCACTGCTCTGTTACAACAGTCTCTCCTATCTCACTGCTCTGTTACACAGTCTCTCCTATCTCACTGCTCTGTTACACAGTCTCTCCTATCTCACTGCTCTGTTACACAGTCTCTCCTATCTCACTGCTCTGTTACACAGTCTCCTATCTCACTGCTCTGTTACACAGTCTCTCCTATCTCACTGCTCTGTTTACACAGTCTCTCTATCTCACTGCTCTGTTACACAGTCTCTCCTATCTCACTGCTCTGTTACACAGTCTCTCCTATCCACTGCTCTGTTACACAGTCTCTCCTATCCACTGCTCTGTTACACAGTCTCTCCTATCTCACTGCTCTGTTACACAGTCTCTCCTATCTCACTGCTCTGTTACACAGTCTCTCCTATCTCACTGCCTCGTTACACAGTCTCTCCTATCTCACTGCTCTGTTACACAGTCTTCCTATCTCACTGCTCTGTTACACAGTCTCTCCTATCTCACTGCTCTGTTACACAGTCTCCTATCTCACTGCTCTGTTACACAGTCTCCCTATCTCACTGCCTCTGTTACACAGTCTCTCCTATCTCACTGCTCTGTTACACAGTCTCTCCTATCTCACTGCTCTGTTACACAGTCTTCCTATCTCACTGCCTCTGTTACACAGTCTCCTATCTCACTGCTCTGTTACACAGTCTCCTATCTCACTGCTCTGTTACCAGTCTCTCCTATCTCACTGCTCTGTTACACAGTCTCTATCTCACTGCCCTGTTACACAGTCTCTCCTATCTCACTGCTCTGTACACAGTCTCTCTATCTCACTGCTCTGTTACACAGTCTCCTATCTCACTGCTCTGTTACACAGTCTCTCCTATCTCACTGCCTCTGTTACACAGTCTCCTATCTCACTGCCCTGTTACACAGTCTCTCCTATCTCACTGCTCTGTTTACACAGTCTCTCCTATCTCACTGCTCTGTTACACAGTCTCTCCTATCTCACTGCTCTGTTCCACAGTCTCTCCTAACTCACTGCTGTGTTACGCAGTCTCCCCGTCTCACTAATCTGCGTCCCACCCATCTCCCAAAGTCTAGTTGAAGGGATTCAAATTGAGAAATTTAATTCAATGATGATTTTGTTTTGTTTGTAGTTTAAACTGAGTTTGAAATATAATCCACTATTTTTACACATCTGCGTTCCAGTGTAAACTACTTCCCTCGTTTGAAAAGGAGCTCATAAATCTCTCCCACCTATCTTTGCCTGCTCATCTAATAAAGGTGTCTGATGCTCCGCTATCTCTGCTTCCAACTCCTTCTGTGAGGAACATAGCAACAGGAGGAGGCCATTCAGCCCATCAGGTCTGCTCTGCCACTTAATACGATCGTTCGGATACTTCAATTTCTTTGGCACCCAACCTTCCGGTAATACTTTGTGTAACTGTCAGTTAGAACTCTGTCGATATCTGCTGTAAACAGATTCAATGACGGAGCTTTCTCAGCCTCTGGTAAAGAGAATTGCCAAAGATTCACATCTCCCTCTGTAAAGGGATTCTTCTCCTCTCTCTCCATAGTGGCATCCATCTTATTTTGAAATTGTGCCCCTGGTTCTAGACTCCCCAACCAAGGGAAACATCCTATCCGTGTCTACGCTGACTGTTCCTTTACGTGTTCTGTAGGTTTCAATGAGATCACCTCTAATTCCTCGAAACTCGAGAGAATACAGGCCTAGTTTCCCAATTTCTCCTCATGAGATAGTCTCACTATTCCTGGAAGGAGTCTGTTGAGCCTTTCCCTTACTCCCTCTGTGATAATAATATCCTATCTGAGATCAGGGGACCTAATCTACACTCCGTGTTCCAGGTGCAGCCTAACTGAGCTCCTATCCAATTGGAGTCAGATCTCACTGCTCCTGTACTCTCACCTTCTTGTGATGAACAAAGAACAATACAGCAAAGGAACAGACCCTTCGCCCAGCCCAGCCTGTACCGGTCATAATGCCGATCTTTGCCAAAACCCTCAGCCCTTCCTTGTGCCGTATCCCTCTATACCCACCCTATCCATGTGTTTGTCAAGATGCCTTTTGAACGCCGTTAATGTATCTGTTTCCACAGCCTCTCCTGGCAATGCGTTCCAGACATTCACCACCCTCTGTGTTACAAACCTGCCTCACACATCTCCTCTAATCCTTGCCCCATGGACCTTAAACCTATGCCCCCTGGTGACTGACCCCTCCACCCTGGGAAAGAGTGCCTGCCCATCCACTCTATCCAGGCCCCTCATAATCTTGTAGACCTCTATCAGGTCCCCCCTCAATCTCCGTCTTTCTAATGAAAACAGTCTGAGTCTATTCAGCCTCTCCACATAGCTAACACCCTCCAGACCCGGCAACATCCTGGTAAACCTCCTCTGCACCCTCTCCCAAGCCTCCACATCCTTCTGGTAGTGTAGCGACCAGAATTGTGCGCTATATTCCAAGTGCGGCCTTACCAAGGTTCTATACAAGTGCAGCATGACTTGCCAGTTTTGATACTTGATGCCCTGTCCAATGAAGGCAAGTATTCCGTATGCTTTCTTGACTACCTGTCCACTTGTGTTGCCACCTTCATAGATTTGTGGACCTGCACGCCCAGATCTCTCTGATTTTCTATATTTCTAAGAGTTTTACCATTTACGGTATATTTCCCCTCTATGTTAGACCTACCAAAATGCATTATCTCACATTTATCCGGATTAAATTCCATTTGCCATTTCTCTGCCCAAGTCTCCAACCTATCTATGCCCTGCTGTATCCTCTGACAATCCTCAACACTATCTGCCACTCCACCAACCTTGGTGTCATCCGCGAACTTACTAATCAGACCGGCTACATTTTCCTCCTAATCATTTATATATACTACAAACAAAAGAGGCCCCAGCACCGATCCCTGTGGAACATCACTAGTCACAACCTTCCATTCAGAAAAACACCCTTCTACTGCTACCCTTTGCCTTCTGTGACCGAGCCAGTTCTGTATCCATCTTACCACCTCAGCACGAATCCCGTGTGACTTCACCTTTTGTACCAGTCTGCGATGAGGCACTTTGACAAAGGTACAGGCTAACATTCCATTAACCTACCTAGTAGCTTGCTGCACCTGCTTGTTGGCCTCAATCGCTGATGGACAAGGACACTCAGGTCTCTTTGCACATCTCCATGTTTTAATTTCTTGCCAGTTAGGAAATGCTTCTCGTGGATAACCTCACATTTCTTCAGCCATAATATATTCCGTCGCCCACTCTGTCCAAATCCTCCTGTAGCCGCTTTATATCTTCCTAACACATTGGCGGCACGGTAGCACAGTGATTAGCTCTGCTGCTTCACAGTGCCTGGGTCCCAGGTTCGATTCCTGGCTTGGGTCACTGCCTGTGTGGAGTATGCACGTTCTCCCCGTGTCTGCGTGGGTTTCCTCCGGGCGCTCCCGTTTCCTCCCACAAGTTACGAAAGATGTGCTGTTAGGTGCATTGGCTGTGCTAAATTACCCCTAAGTCTCCAAAGGTTGGATGTGGTTACAGGGATAGGGGATTGGGCCCAGTTAGGGTGGTCTGTTGAAGGGTGGGTTAGACTCAATGGGCTGAATGGCCTCCTTCTGCACTGTAGGATTCTGTGAGTCTGTATTCCTGCCTGGCTTTGTATGATCTGTGAACTTGGAAATATTACATTTCGTTCCCACATCTAAGTCTTTGATATATGTTGTCAGCAGCTGGGCCCAAGTACTGATCCCTGCGGTAACCCTCCCGCCCCCAGCCACAGACTGCCAGCACGAGAATGACCCGTTAGTTCCAACTCTTTGTGTTCTGGCCTGTTAGCCAATCCTGAGTCCATGGCAGTATGTTGCCTCCAGTCCCATCTGCTTTTATTTTCCAATTAACCTCCTGTCAAGACTTTCGCAAAAGCCTGTCCTTTACCAATAACATCTTAATAGAAACTCCAACAAGTTTATCAAACATTATTCACAAATCCATGCAGACTGCTCAAACAGATCATGATTGGCAAATTCTCTATCACATCCTTTGTAATAGATTCCAGCATTTTCTCCACGATGGCTGTAAGGCTAACAGATGTGTAATTCCCTGGTTTCTCTCTCTTTCCCTTCTTAACATACTTTAGTTCTTTCTTCACAAATGAGGACACAACTAACACACCAGAAATGTTGGTGAACGCAGGGTTTTGTGAGAGGGAGGAACTGAAGGTGATCAACATTGGTAGAGAAATGGTGCTGGGAAAACTGATGGGATTGAAGGTGGATAAATCCCCAGGGCTGAGAATCTGCATCCCAGAGTGCTTAAGGAGGTGGCTCTGGAAATAGTGTGTGCATTGATGGTCATCTTCCGGGATTCTATGGACCCTGGAACTGTCCCTGCAGTTTGGAGGGTAACTCGCGTCACTCCAATATTCAAAACGGGAGGTAGAGAGAAAGCAGGGAATGATAGACCAGTCAGCCTAACATCGGTAGTGGGGAAAATGCTTGTATCCATTATCAAGGACTTTATAGCGGGACATTTAGAAAGCAGTGGCAGGATCAGTCAGAGTCAGCATGGATTTATGAAGGGAAAATCATGCTTGACAAATCTACTGGAATACTTTGATGATGTAACTAGTATAGTTGACAGGGGGCAGCCAGTCGATGTGGACTTTCAGAAAATGAAATGAAAATCGCTTATTGTCACGAGTAGGCTTCAAATGAAGTTACTGTGAAAAGCCCCTAGTCGCCACATTCCGGCGTCTGTTCAGGGAGGCTGGTACGGGAATTGAACTGTGCTGCTGGCCTGCTTGGTCTGCTTTAAAAGCCAGGGATTTAGCCGAGTGAGCTAAACCAGCCCCTAGTGAGCTAAACCACCCCTTCCAGAAGGCGTTTGACAAAGTCCCGCGAAGAGATTATTAGAACATAGAACAGTACAGCACAGTACAGGCCCTTCAGCCCATGATGTTGTGCCGACCATTTATCCTAATCTGAGATCAACCTAACCTGCACCCCTTCAATTTACTGCTGTCCATGTGCCTGTCCAAGAGTCGCTTAAATGTCCCTAATGATTCTGACTCCACCACCTCTGCTGGCAGTGCATTCCACACACCCACCACTCTCTGTGTAGAGAATCTACCTCTGACATCTCCCCTATATCTTCCTCCAATCACCTTCAAATTATGTCCCCTCATGACAGCCATTTCCACCCTGGGGAAAAGTCTCTGGCTATCCACTCTATCCATGCCTCTCATCACCTTGTACACCTCTATCAAGTCACCTCCCTGCCTTCTATGCTCCAGTGAGAAAAGACCAAGCTCCCTCAACCTTTCTTCATAAGACATGCCCTCCAGTCCAGGCAGCATCCTGGTAAATTTCCTCTGTACCCTCTCCAAAGCATCCACATCCTTCCTATAATGAAGCGACTAGAACTGTACACAATATTCCAAGTGTGGTCTAACCAGGGTTTTATAAAGCTGCAGCAAAACCTTGCGGCTCTTAAACTCAATCCCCCTATTAATGAAAGCCAACACACCATACGCCTTCTTAATAACCCTATCAGCCTGGGTGGCAACTTTGAGGGATCTATGTACGTGGACCCCAAGATCCCTCTGTTCCTCCACACTTCCAAGAATCCTGCCTTTAACCCTGTATTCAGCATTCATACTAGACCTCCCAAAATGAATCACTTCACATTTATCAAGAACATAGAGCATAGAGTGCAGAAGGAGACCATTCAGCCCATCAAGTCTGCACCGACCCACTTAAGTCAAGGTCGAACTCCATCTGTCACTTCTCAGCCCAGTTCTGCATCCCGTCAATGTCCTGTTGTAATCTGCAACGGCCCTCAACACTATCTACAACTCCACCAACCTTTGTGTCATCGGCAAACTTACTAACCCACCCTTCCACTTCCTCATCCAAGTCATTTATAAAATCCACAAAGAGCAGAGGTCCCCAGAACAGATCCCTGCTGGACACCACTGGTCACCGACCTCCAGGCGGAATACTTTCCATCCACTCGCTGTCTTCTTTTGGCCAGCCAATTCTGTATCCAGACAGCTAAATTTCCCTGTATCCCATGCACCTGAAACAATCCCCACATTATTGTTGTGCATTTCCCCAAGAACAACTGTTCCCAATTTATGCTCCTCAGCTCCTGTTTAATAGCAGTATAATTTCCCCTCCCCCAATTAAATACCTTCCCATACTGTCTGTTCCTGTCCCTCTCCATGACTATGGTAAAGGTCAAGGAGTTGTGGCCACTGTCACCGAAATGATTATTGTGCAAGATTAATGTGCATGGGATTGGTGGAAGTATATTGAGGTGGATAGAAAACTGGTTGGCAGAGAGGAAACAAAGAGTAGGAATAAATAAGTCTTTTTGCAAATAGCAGGCAGTGTCGTAAGCTATTCATAATATATATTAATGATTCAGATGAAGGAACGAAATGTAGTATCTCCGAATTTGCAGATGACACCAAGTTGGGAGGAGGATGTAGAGATCCTTCAGTGTGATTTATCACAGAATTTACAGTGCAGAAGGAGGCCATTCTCTGGGACTGGTTTAGCTCACTGGGCTAAATCGCTGGCTTTTAAAGCAGACCAAGCAGGCCAGCAGCACGGTTCGATTCCCGTAACAGCCTCCCCGAACAGGCGCCGGAATGTGGCGACTAGGGGCTTTTCACAGTAGCTTCATTGAAGCCTATTCGTGACAATAAGCAAGTTTCATTTCATTTTTCATTTCATTCGGCCCATCGAGTCTGCACCGGCTCCTGAAAAGAGCATCCTACCCAAGGTCAACACTTCCACCCTATCCCCATAACCCAGTAACCCCACCCAACACTAAGGGCAATTTAGCATGGCCAATCCACCTAACCTGCACATCTTTGGACTGTGGGAGGAAACCGGAGCACCCGGAGGAAACCCACGCACACACGGGGAGGATGTGCAGTCACCGCACAGACAGTGACCCAAGCAGGAATCCTACCTGGGACCCTGGAGCTGTGAAGCAATTGTGCTATCCACAATGCTACCGTGCTGCCCCAAAGTTGCACAAGTTGAGTGAGTGGGAAAATGAATGACAGATGCAGTATCATTTGGATAAATGTGAAGTTATCCACTTTGGCAGCAAAATCAAGAAGACATTATTTCTTGAATGGCTATAGATTGGGAGAGGGGAGTGTGCAATAAGTCCTGGGTGTCCTCGTACACCAGTCATTGAAGGTAAGCAGGCAGGTGCAGCAGGTGCTAAAGAAGGCAAATGGCATGTTGGTCTCCATAGCGAGAGGATTGGAGTACAGGGGCAGGGATGTTTTTCTGCAATTATACAGGGCCGTGGTCAGACTACATGGGGTTAAACCATTTAGGACTGAGATTAGGAAAAATTTCTTCACCCACAGAGTGGTAAATCTGTGAACATCTCTACCATAAAAAAGCAGTTGAGGCCAAAATATTGTATTTCTTTTCCCCCTTTTTTAAAGTTTATATTTCCCAATTCTTTTTTTTTCCAATGATCATAGATTATCATAGAATTTACAGTGCAGAAGGAGACCATTCGGCCCATCGAGTCTGCACCGGCTCTTGGAAAGAGCACCCTACCCAAGGTCAACACCCCCACCCTATCCCCATAGCCCAGTAACCCCACCCTAAAGGCAATTTAGCATGGCCAATCCACCTAACCTGCGCATCTTTGGACTGTGGGAGGAAACCGGAGCACCCGGAGGAAACCCACGCACGCACAGGGAGGATGTGCAGACTCCGCACAGACAGTGACCCAGCCGGGAACCGAACCTGGGACCCTGGAGCTGTGAAGCAATTATGCTATCCACAATGCTACCGTGCTGCCTAGGGCAATTTAGCTCATCTTTGGGTTGTGGGGGTGAAACCCACGCAAATACGGGGAGAATGTGCCAACTCCACACGGACAGTGACCCGGGAACGGGATCGATCCCGGGATCTCGGTACCGTGATGCAGCAGTGCTAACCACTGTGCCACCGTGCTGCCCTGGTCCTCGGTACCGTGAGGCAGCAGTGCTAACCACTGTGCCACCGTGCTGCCCTGGTCCTCGGTACCGTGAGGCAGCAGTGCTAACCACTGTGCCACCGTGCTGCCCTGGTCCTCGGTACCATGAGGCAGCAGTGCCAACCAATGTGTTACCATGACACCCACCTCAGCACCGCAAGGCAGCAATGCTAACCATTGCGCCACCGTGCTGCCTGCATTGTACGTTATCAAGAAGGAGTTCGATATACCTCTCGGGTCCATTGGGATGAAAGAAAATGAAATGAAAATCACTTATTGTCACGAGTAGGCTTTAAATCAGGGGTGGGCAAACTTTTCCGTGCAAGGGCCACATTCAGAAATTAACAATTTTAAAGGGCCGCATAGTATATTAAGTAAAATAATTAATATTTTAAATAGATATAGAGAAATACAGCACAGAACAGGCCCTTCGGCCCACGATGTTGCGCTGAACTTTTGTCCTAGGTTAATCATAGAATTTTGGACAATTTTTCATGGCCAATCCACCCAACCTGCACATCTTTGGACTGTGGGAGGAAACCGGAGTACCCGGAGGAAACCCACGCAGTCACGGGGAGGATGTGCAGACTCCACACAGACAGTGACCCAAGTCGAAATCGAACTTGGGACCCTGGAGCTGTGAAGCAATTGTGCTATCCACAATGCTACCGTGCTGCCCTTAAGAAGTTAACCTGCACTCCATTATTCTACCCTAATCCAAGTACCTATCCAATAGCCGCTTGAAGGTCCATAAATTTTCCGACTCAACTACTTCCACAGGCAGTGCATTCCATGCCCCACTACTCTCTGGGTAAAGAACCTACCTCTGACATCCCCTCTATATCTTCCACCATTTATCTTAAATTTATGTCCCCTTGTAATGGTGTGTTCCACCCGGGGAAAAAGTCTCTGACTGTCTACTCTATCTATTCCCCTGATCATCTTATAAACCTCTATCAAGTCGCCCCTCATCCTTCTCCGTTCTAATGAGAAAAGGCCTAGCACCCTCAACCTTTCCTCGTATGACCTACTCTCCATTCCAGGCAACATCCTGGTAAATCTCCTTTGCACCTTTTCCAAAGCTTCCACATCCTTCCTAAAATGAGGTGACCAGAACTGCACACAGTACTCCAAATGTGGCCTGACCAAGGTTTTGTACAGCTGCATCATCACCTCACGGCTCTTAAATTCAATCCCTCTGCTAATGAACGCTAGCACACCATAGGCCTTCTTCACAGCTCTATCCACTTGAGTGGCAACTTTCAAAGAACTATGAACATAGACTCCAAGATCTCTCTGCTCCTCCACATTGCCAAGAACCCTACCATTAACCCTGTATTCCGCATTCAGATTTGTCCTTCCAAAATGGACAACCTCACACTTGTCAGGGTTAAACTCCATCTGCCACTTCTCAGCCCAGCTCTGCATTCTATCTATGTCTCTTTGAAGCCGACAACAGCCGTCCTCACTATCCACAACTCCACCAATCTTCGTATCATCTGCAAATTTACTGACCCACCCTTCAACTCCCTCATCCAAGTCGTTAATGAAAATCACAAACAGCAGAGGACCCAGAACTGATCCCTGCGGTACGCCACTGATAACTGGGCTCCAGGCTGAATATTTGCCATCCACCACAACTCTCTGTCTTCTATCGGTTAGCCAGTTTGTTATCCAACTGGCCAAATTTCCCACTATCCCATGCCTCCTTACTTTCTGCATAAGCCTACCATGGGGAACCTTATCAAATGCCTTACTAAAATCCATGTACACTACATCCACTGCTTTACCTTCATCCACATGCTTGGTCACCTCCTCAAAGAAGTCAATAAGACTTGTAAGGCAAGACCTACCCCTCACAAATCCGTGCTGACTATCCCTAATCAAGCAATGCCTTTCCAGATGCTCAGAAATCCTATCCCTCAGTACCCTTTCCATTACTTTGCCTACCACCGAAGTAAGACTAACTGGTCCTGTAATTCCCAGGTTAACCCTATTCCCTTTTTTGAACAGGGGCACGACATTCGCCACTCTCCAATCCTCTGGTACCACCCCTGTTGACAGCGAGGACGAAAAGATCATTGCCAACGGCTCTGCAATTTCATTTCTTGCTTCCCATAGAATCCTTGGATATATCCCGTCAGGCCCGGGGGACTTGTCTATCCTCAAGTTTTTCAAAACGCGCAACACCTCTTCCTTCCTGACAAGTATCTCCTCAAGCTTATCAGTCTGCTTCACGCTGTCCTCTCCAACAATATGGCCCCTCTCGTTTGTAAATACTGAAGAAAAATACTTGTTCAAGACCTCTCCTATCTCTTCAGACTCAATACACAATCTCCCGCTACTGTCCTTAATCGGACCTACCCTCGCTCTAGTCATTCTCATATTTCTCACATATGTGTAAAAGGCCTTGGGGTTTTCCTTGATCCTACCCACCAAAGATTTTTCATGCCCTCTCTTAGCTCTCCTAATCCCTTTCTTCAGTTCCCTCCTGGCTATCTTGTATCCCTCCAGCGCCCTGTCTGAACCTTGTTTCTTCAGCCTTACATAAGTCTCCTTCTTCCTCTTAACAAGACATTCAACCTCTCTTGTCAACCATGGTTCCCTCACTCGACCATCTCTTCCCTGCCTGACAGGGACATACATATCAAAGACACGCAGTACCTGTTCCTTGAACAAGTTCCACATTTCACTTGTGTCCTTCCCTGATAGCCTATGTTCCCAACTTCTGCACTTCAATTCTTGTCTGACAGCATTGTATTTACCCTTCCCCCAATTATAAACCTTGCCCTGTTGCTCGCACCTATCCCTCTCCATTACTAAAGTGAAAGTCACAGAATTGTGGTCACTACCTCCAAAATGTTCCCCCACTAACAAATCTATCACCTGCCCTGGTTCATTACCAAGTACTAAATCCAATATGGCCTCCCCTCTGGTCGGACAATCTACATACTGTGTTAGAAAAGCTTCCTGGACACACTGCACAAACACTACCCCATCCAAACTATTTGATGTAAGTAAGTAAGTAACAGAACAATGTCAATAGCCAAAATAAAAGATCTTTAAAGAAAAAAAAGCACATTTATTTGAAAAACAAAGTAACTCAGTAAGTAACAGAACAATGTCAATGAGAATGATGCATCTGACTGCAGTCATTTACCAGTTTGTTGAAATCAGGTGTCAAGTTGCTTGTGCTGATCCTTAACACTGACAGAAGCACAGCCCGGCCGAGTCAACGATAAAAACGCGCGTAGTGGGGTGGATGAGTGGGGCTGCCTTATTGGTCGGTTTAGCTGGATGTGCGACCAATAGGAGTCCAGGTTACAAACAATAATAAGGCTTATTGTTTGTAACCTGGACTCCTATTGGTCTCGCACCCAACTAAACCGACCAATGAGACAGCCCCACTCATCCACCCCACTACGCGCGTTTTTATGCGGCCCGCCAATGAGGTGCCCGGAATCATAACCGGCATTTTTGAAAAGCCGCCGAAGTAAATGCGCTTATTGAATAAGCGCACTTACTTCAGCGGCTTTTCCCCGGCGGCTTTTCAAAAATGCCGGTTATGATTCCGGGCACCTCATCGGCGGGCCGCATAAAAACCTTTGTCGGGCCGCATGCGGTCCGCGGGCCGTAGTTTGCCCACCCCTGCTTTAAATGAAGTTACTGTGAAAAGCCCCTAGTTGCCACATTCCAGCGCCTGTTCGGGGAGACTGGTACGGGAATTGAACCGTGCTGCTGGCCTGCCTTGGTCTGCTTTCAAAACAAGCGATTTAGTCCTGTGCTAAACCAGCCCCTCTGGAGGGAAAGTGGGAACAGGTAACCGAGTTGGATTATCAGGCATGATAATGAATTACAGAGCAGGCTGGAAGGGCCGAATGGCCTCCTGCTCCTTTTGTCTATCTTTATAAATAGTAGGGAGACATTTGCTACTTAAATGATCATTGGTGCATCCACTATCTCCAAATCAAAGTGTTTCAACATCCTGGGGTGCATAATATCAGCAGACTGATCAACTTTCAGTCCCATTAATCTCTCCAATACAACCTTTTTACTGATACCAATTTCCGTCAGATACTCATTCACTCCTGAGTCCCTTGGATCTCTACATCTGTCAGATTTCCTGGATTTTCCTTTGTGAAGACAGGCACAAGGTAATAGTTTAGTGACTCTGCCATTTCCCCATTATAAATTCCCCTGATTCGGCCAATTGCTTCCTTTCCTTTTACAAACCCGGAGAAACTCTGATAATCCGGTTTGATGATTTTTGCGAGATTGTATCCATATTCTGTTCTCTCTTCCTTCACTCACCTGAGGAAGGAGCTGTGCTCCGAAAGCTAGTGATTCCAAACAAAGCTGCTGCACTTTAACCTGATGTAAGACTTCTTATTGTGCTCACCCCAGTCCAACACCCGGCATCGCCACATCATTCCTTTACCATGTTCTCGGCCTTCCTGTGCTGTATTCAAAAAGCCTCCAGTCCTCAGGTTTACTACTATTCCTGGGAAGGTCAGCATGCAGGTGCAGCAGGCGGTAAAGAAGGTAAATGGCATACGGGCTTCATTGCGAGAGGATTTGAGTTCAGGAGCAGGGATGTGTTGCTGTGCAGTTCATTACCACATTGCATGTTTTCAAGAAGCAGTCAGATATACCACTTGGGATGAAGGGGACTAAAGGATATGGGGGAAAGCCAGATTAGGTGTCAGCTATGATCATAATGAATGGCGGAGCAGGCTCGAAGGGCCAAATGGCCTCCTGCTCTTATTTTCTCTGTTTCTGTACTTCCATCCAATTTGGAGTACCCTTCATGTTCCCACCCCCTCTGACAAGCTTGTTTAAATGCGCCCAAAATTCACTTTCTTATAAAACAAATCAGAACATCATCTCTTCTCACACTGCTCTGAATTTCGGAGTTAGTGGGATTTGTTTTGGATTGATGCAGGAAGATTGGGAGAGATTGGGATGAGTGTTCAAATTGATACCTGGCTCTCGGGTGTATGAGTCACTGGGATTCGTTTTGGCTCAATCGAAGACTATGAAGTGAGAGTGGGACAGTTGAGATAGTTTGGAATTCAAACAGGATTGTGGGGAAAGACTTCAATTAATTTTGGATTGATACAGGGATTTAGGGAGGAAATGAGGGTGCGATATCAGTTGTGGTTTAATACAGGACCATGGGGAGAGAGCAAGGCTGTATGGTGAATAATTCTGGAAAGAGATCATTCAATGTGAATAACCTCACACTTATCCAAATTATACTGCATCTGCCATTGGTTTGCCCACTCGCCCAACCTGTCCAGATCTTGCTGTAGGATCCCTGCATCCTCATCACAATTCACCCTCCCACCTAATTTGGTATCATCTGCAAACTTTGCAATGTTACATTTTGTTCCCTCATCCAAATCATTAATATATATTGTGAATAGCCGGGGTCCCAGCACCGATCCCTGTCGTACCCCACTGGTTACTGCCTGCCAATTTGAAAAGGACCCATTAATCCCTACTCTTTGTTTCCTCTCTGCCAACCAGTTTTCTATCCACCTCAATACATTTCCCCCAATCCCACGTGCTTTAATTTTGCACAATAACCTCTTAGGCGGGACTTTGTCAAATGCCTTCTGAAAGTCCAAATATACCACATCGACTGGCTCCCCCTTGTCGACTGTACTGGTTACCTCTTCAAAGAATTCCAACAGATTTATCAAGCATGATTTTCCCTTCATAAATCCATGCTGACTCTGACTGATCCTGCCACTGCTTTCTAAATGTTCCGCTATAAAGTCCTTGATAATGGATTCAAGAATTTTCCCCACTACTGATGTTGGGCTGACTGGTCTATAATCCCTGCTTTCTATCTACTTCCTTTCTGCCGTGGAGTGAGTTTGTGGCTGATCTGATTGCCTGTCCCCAGAATCCTTCACTCTCTTGTCAAACATAAATCTGCTCACTCAACCTTGAATATCACAGAATCACAGAATTGTTACAGTGCAGAAGGAGGCCATTTGGCCCATCGCATCAGCACTGGCTCTCCAAATGAGCATCGTGACTGAGTGTCATTCCTCTTGCCTTTCCCCTCTACCGCTAAACATTGTTTCTGTTCAGATAATCACCCAATACCCCCTGAAATGCCTCAATTGAACCTGCGTCCACCACACTTCCAGACAGTACAAAACCACTCGCGTGAAAGAATCCAGATTAAGGGCAGCAGATTTCCTTCCCGAAAGGATATTAGTGACCCAGATGGGTTTTTACGACAATTGACAATGGGTTTCATGGTCATCGTTAGACTTTCAATTCCAGATTTTTATTGAATTCAAATCCCACCATCTGCCTTAGAACATAGAACATAGAACAGTACAGCACAGGCCTTGGCGGGATTAGAACCGGGGTCGCCGTCACCATGGGGTCGCCGTCACCATGGGGTCACCGTCACCATGGGGTCGCCGTCACCACGGGGTCGCCATCACCACGGGGTCGCCGTCACCACGGGGTCGCCGTCACCACGGGGTCGCCGTCACCACGGGGTCGCCGTCACCACGGGGTCACCGTCACCACGGGGTCGCCGTCACCACGGGGTCACCGTCACCGTGGGGTCACCGTCACCACGGGGTCGCCATCACCACGGGGACGCCATCACCACGGGGTCGCCGTCACCACGGGGTCGCCGTCACCACGGGGTCGCCGTCACCACGGGGTCACCGTCACCACGGGGTCGCCGTCACCACGGGGTCACCATCACCACGGGGTCGCCGTCACCACGGGGTCGCCCTCACCACAGGGTCACCGTCACCACGGGGTCGCCGTCACCACGGGGTCGCCGTCACCACGGGGTCGCCTTCACCACGGGGTCGCCGTCACCACGGGGTCGCCGTCACCACGGGTCGCCGTCACCACGGGGTCGCCGTCACCACGGGGGTCGCCATCACCACGGGGTCACCGTCACCACGGGGTCGCCATCACCACGGGTCGCCATCACCACGGGTCACCGTCACCACGGGGTCGCCGTCACCACGGGGTCGCCGTCACCACGGGGTCGCCGTCACCACGGGGTCGCCGTCACCACTGGTCGCCGTCACCACGGGGTCGCCGTCACCACGGGGTCGCCGTCACCACGGGGTCGCCGTCACCACGGGGTCACCGTCACCACGGGGTCGCCGTCACCACGGGGTCGCCGTCACCACGGGGTCGCCGTCACCACGGGGACGCCGTCACCACGGGGTCACCATCACCACGGGGTCGCCCTCACCACGGGGACGCCATCACCACGGGGTCGCCGTCACCACGGGGTCGCCGTCACCACGGGGTCGCCGTCACCACGGGGTCACCGTCACCACGGGGTCGCCGTCACCACGGGGTCACCATCACCACGGGGTCGCCCTCACCACGGGGTCACCATCACCACGGGGTCACCATCACCACGGGGTCGCCATCACCATGGATCCCTGGTTATTAGTAAACTGGTTTCGTTGTTTCATACAACTTTCGCAGTGATGGTAAACCTGAACTGCTAAATGTCTCACTGTTTCTCCTTTTTATATATTTTGAATATTTACAGTTTTGGAAATAATGGTTAATAAATTGCATTTAATGTAATGAGTGATTTTGTGAAATATTTTCAGCTCGGGAGATGCATTAACTGTTTTGTTTTGTGTTGGTTCTGTTTTCACTAGACCAAAACCAGTGTCACATGTGTCGCGATGCTATGACAGTGACAGCTTTACGCCACCTGGAGATATGCAGCACATTGAACAAACACCCGATCGGATCAGTTATAAACAAAGTCGCAGCTCAGAGGGTCGGTGTGCCAGGGACCCCATGTCCAGGAGCTCAGCACTGCGCAGGCAGGCTGTTGAGAACTGGCAGCGTAGACCGTATCGGAACAGCACAGAGGGAGAAGAAGGTGACGTGTCCGATGCAGGATCCAGAACAACTGAATCGGAGGCAGAGGTCTGGGAGACAGAAAATAAAAGTTCAGCAGATCTCCAGAAATTTGGATCAAATCGTACCAGAGTTTATCGGCTGAGTACGAGTAAGTGGGCTATACTTTACTTTATGACATGCTATGCATGATATGGGCGGTACAGTAGCAAGCACTGTTACTTCACAGCTCCAGGTTCGATTCCCAGCTTGGGTCACTGTCTGTGCAAAGTCTGCATAATCTCCCCGTGTCTGCGTGGGTTTCCTCCGGGTGCTCCGGTTTCCTCCCACAGGTCCCGAAAGACGTGCTTGTTAGGTGAATTGGACATTCTGAATTCTCCCTCCTTGTATCTGAACAGGCGCCGGAATGTGGCGACTAGGGGATCTTGGCAGTAACTTCATTGCAGTGTTAATGTCAGCCTACTTGTGACAATAATAAAGATCATCCTGATCATATATTCTCCACCATATGCGCAGCCTAAACTTCATGGAGAAGAGAATAAGAAATACGAGTTTGGGAAGGAAATTGGAACAATTATCTGAAAAGACAAAATGTGCAGGACTGGGTACTAGACAGGTGAGTAAGACTAGGTCAGATACCCCTGCAGAGGAGTAGAAAGGACACAGTGTGACGAATGGACTGTGTCTGTGCTTCTATTTACAACACGAGGTCCAACTGAATGCAAACATTTCCCAATCTGTCTGCTTCCCGAGGACTGAGCCCTGAGATGCATGTTTATTAAAGTGTGAATCGAACTTGACTGAAATAGATTTAAAATGTGTTCCTGCGCACAAACAGCCTTGACTGGAGGAAGGAGCTGAAGGCACAGTTGCTAAGTTTGCAGATGATACAAAGATCTGTAGAGGGTAGGTAGTATTGAGGAAGCAAGGGGGCTGCAGAAGGACTTGGACAGGCTAGGAGAGTGGGCAATGAAGTGGCAGATGGAATACAAATGTGGAAAAGTGTGAGGTTATGCACTTTGGAAGGAGAAATGGAGACATAGGGCAGCACGGTTGCATTGTGGATAGTGCAATTGCTTCACAGCTCCAGGGTCCCAGGTTCGATTCCGGCTTGGGTCACTTCTGTGCGTGGGTTTCCTCCGGCTGCTCCGGTTTCCTCCCACAGTCCAAAGATGTGCAGGTTAGGTGGATTGTCCGTGATAAATTGCCCTTAGTGTCCAAAATTGCCCTTAGTGTTGGGTGGGGTTACTGGGTTATGAGGATAAGGTAGAGGTGTTGACCTTGGGTAGGGTGCTCTTTCCAAGAGCCGGTGCAGACACGATGGGCCGAATGGCCTCCTTTTGCACTGTAAATTCTATGATAAACTATTTTCTAAATGGGAACATGCTTAGGAAATCAGAAACACAAAGGGCCTTGGGAGTCCTTGTTCATGATTCACTTGAGGTTAATGTGCAGGTTCAGTTGGCAGTTAGGAAGGCAAATGCAATGTTAGTATTCATGTCGAGAGGGTTAGAATACAAGACCAGGGATGTACTTCTGATGCTGTATAAGGCTCTGGTCAGACCCCATTTGGAGCAGTTTTGGGCACCGTATCTCAGGAAGGATGTGCTGGCCTTGGAAAGTGTCCAGAGGAGGTTCACAAGAATCATCCCTGGAATGAAGAGCTTGTTGTATGAGGAAATGTTGAGGACTCTGGGTCTGTACTCGTAGTTTAGAAGGATGAGGAGGGATCTTATTGAAATTTACAGGATACTGCAAGGCCTGGATAGAGTGGACGTGGAGAGGATGTTTCCACTTGTACGAAAAACTAGAAGCTGTTATGGGCCAGGGTTTAGAGAACTCCAATGTGTATCAGGGAGTTCACCTGACCCACAATTTTTAATAGATTGTGGTGTGGGGAACACACGGCCCACTCCACAGGTGTGGTACAGCAGAAATAGAAAAGTATTTTTTAAAGCAAAACAATGTTTATTGTATGAACTCAAGTTAATCTTTTTGAAACATACAGTGAACATCTTAGCAACCATCAATTCAAATACAACCCCCAAAGAATACAACACTAAGTAATCCTTAATAACTTCCCAAACAACATCCAGACAAAAGAAACACCTTTTAACAGAAGCACATTAGGTTTACATTCACTACTGAAAACATTTATAATTCTGAATTCACCAAATGATCAAGAGATAGTCTTTTCATGGCAGAGAGATCAACAGCTGTGTCTGGCATCAGCTCTAACACTGAAAACAAAACTAAAACACATCTGCAGCAAACAGCCGAAAACGAAAGCAAAAAGCTGACAGACAGCCCAGCTCCACCCACTCTCTGACATCACTGCAGTAATAAACACCCATTTCATAAAGGTACTCTCACTACAGATACTTATATACACCCCCATTTATAAACACCCATTTCTTAAAGGCATTCTCACATGACAAAGCAGAGGACCCCATCTCAGACTAAAGGGACGATCCTTTAAAACAGAGATGAGGAGGAATTTCTTCAGCCAGAGGGTGGTGAATCTGTAGATCTCTTTGCCGCAGAAGGCTGCGGCGGCCAAATCACTGACTGTCTTTAAAACAGAGATAGATAGGTTTTTGATCAATAAGGGGATCAGGAGTTATGGGGAGAATGGGGAAGAGAAAAATATCAGCCATGATTGAATGCCGGAGCAGACTCGATGGGCCGAGTGGCCTAATTCTGCTCCTATGTCTAATAGTCTTATGACAACTTTGTATCCTCATTGGCTGTAGATGAGTTCCAGAGGACTGGAGAATAGCTAATCTGGTACCGCTATTTAAGAAAGGTAGCAGGGATAATCCTGGAAACTATAGGCCGGTGAGCCTCACGTCGGGAGTAGGTAAATTATTAGAGAGAATTCTCAGGACAGGATTATACCCATTTGGAAACAAATGGACTCATAAGCGATAGACAGCATGGTTTTGTGAAGGGGAGGTCATGCTTCACTACCTTGGTCATGTTTTTTTGAGGAGGTTAAAAAGATGATTGATGAGGGAAGGGTGGTGGATGTTGTTTACATGGACTTCAGTAAAGCCTTTGACAAGATTCCTCATGGAAGACTGGTACAAAAGTGAAGTCACACGGGATTAGTGCTGAGGTGGTAAGATGGATACAGAACTGGCTCGGTCACAGAAGGGAGAGGGTAGCAGTAGAAGGGTGTTTTTCTGAATGGAAGGTTGTGACTAGTGTTGTTCCACAGGGATCGGTGCTGGGGCCTCTGTTGTTTGTGGTGTACATAAACGATTTGGAGGAAAATGTAACTGGTCTGATTAGTAAGTTCACGGATGACACCAAGGTTGGTGGAGTGGCAGATAGTGTTGAGGATTGCCAGAGGGTACAGCAGGACATAGATAGGTTGGAGACTTGGGCAGAGAAATGGCAAATGGAGTTTAATCCAGACAAATGTGAGATAATGCATTTTGGTAAGTCTAACATAGAGGGGAAATATACCGTAAATGGCAAAACTCTGAGGAATACAGAAAGTCAGAGATATTTGGGCGTGCAGGACCACAGATCTTTGAAAGTGGCAACACAAGTGGACAAGGTAGTCAAGAAAGCATACGGAATGCTGGCCTTCATTGGACGGGGCACGAGTATAAAAACTGGCAGGTCATAGAACATACAGTGCAGAAGGAGGCAATTCGGCCCATCGCGTTTACACCGACCCACCTAAGCCCTCACTTCCACCCCATCCCTGTAACCCAAGAACCTCTCCTAACCTTTTTTGGATACTCAGGGCAATTTGTCATGGCCAATCCACCTAACCTGCACATCTTTGGACTGTGGGAGGAAACTGGAGCACCCGGAGGAAACCCACGCAGACGCGGGGAGAACGTGCAGACTCCGCACAGACAGTGACCCAGCGGGGAATCGAACCTGGGACCCTGGTGCTGTGAAGCCACAGTGCTATTTACTTGTGCTACCGTGCTGTCCAGATATGCGACAGTTGTACAGAACCTTGGTAAGGCCATACTTGGAAGATTGGATTGGATTCTGTTTATTGTCACGTGTACCGAGGGACAGTGAAAAGTATTTTTCTGCGAGCAGCTCAACAGATCATGAAGTACATGAAAATAAAATAAATTACATAATAGGGCAACACAAGGTACATAATGTAACTACATAGACACCGGCATCGGGTGAAGCATCCAGGGTGTAGTGTTAATGAGGTCAGTCCATAAGAGGGTTGTTTAGGAGTCTGGTGACAGTGGGGAAGAAGCTGTTTCGGAGTCTGTTTGTGCGTGTTCTCAGACTTCTGTATCTCCTGCCCGATGAGGGAAAAGTGAGTAAGCCAGGGTGGGAGGGGTCTTTGATTATGCTGCCCGCTTTCCCCAGGCAGCGGGAGGTGTAGATGGAGTCAATGGATGGGAGGGGGGTTGTGTGATGGACTGGGCTGTATTCACGACTCTCTGAAGTTTCTTGCGTTCTTCGGCTGAGCAGTTTCCATACCAGGCTGTGTTGCAGCCAGATAGGATGCTTTCTATGGTGTATCTGTAAAAGTTGGTAAGAGTTAATGTGGACATGCCGAATTTCCTTAGTTTCCTGAGGAAGTATCGGTGCTGTTGTGCTTTCTTGGTGATAGCGTCAATGTGGGTGGACCAGGACAGATTTTTGGAGATGTGTACCCCTAGGAATTTGAAACTGCTCACCATCTCTACCTCGGCTCCGTTGATGCTGACAGGGGTGTGTACAGTACTTTGCTTCCTGAAGTCGATGACCAGCTCTTTATTTTTGCTGGCATTGGGAGAGATTGTTGTCACTGCACCACTCCACTAGGTTCTCTATCTCCCTCCTGTATTCTGACTCGTCGTTATTCGAGATCCGACCCACTATGGTCGTATCGTCAGCAAACTTGTCGATGAATAGATGGAGTTGGAGACAAATTTTGCCACGCAGAATTGCGCACAACTCTAGTCGGCACACTACCAGAAGGATGTGGAGGCTTTGGAGAGGGTGCAGAGGGGGTTTACCAGGATGTTGCCGGGTCTGGAGGGTGTTAGCTATGCGGAGAGGCTGAATAGACTCGGACTGTTTTCATTAGAAAGACGGAGGTTGAGGGCTGACCTGATAGAGGTCTACAAGATTATGAGGGGCCATGGAGTGGATGGGCA
Organism: Scyliorhinus canicula; assembly: GCF_902713615.1. Classification (NCBI taxonomy): domain Eukaryota; kingdom Metazoa; phylum Chordata; class Chondrichthyes; order Carcharhiniformes; family Scyliorhinidae; genus Scyliorhinus; species Scyliorhinus canicula. Next base: position 1,007,272 of record NC_052148.1, read on the forward strand.
GGCACTCTTTCCCAGGGTGGAGGGGTCAGTCACCAGGGGGCATAGGTTTAAGGTCCATGGGGCAAGGATTAGAGGAGATGTGTGAGGCAGGTTTGTAACACAGAGGGTGGTGAGTCCCTGGAACGCGTTGCCAGGAGAGGCTGTGGAAGCAGATACATTAACGGCGTTCAAAAGGCATCTTGACAAACACATGGATAGGACGGGGATAGAGGGATACGGCACAAGGAAGTGCTGTGGGTTTTGGCAAAGGTTGGTATCATGTCCGGTACAGGCTTGGAGGACCGAAGGGCCTGTTCCTGTGCGGTATTGTACTTTGTTTGTACTTTGTATGCTCGGTGGGTGGGTAATTGATTTGCTTCAATACCTGTCAGATAGTTCACATTAGCTTAGTGAAGGCTTGAATATATCAACTAAGTAATAAACTTTTGAAGCATTTGAAGTAATCTTGATTTGATGTATTATTGTCACATGTATTAGTATACAGTGAAAAGTATTGTTCCTTGCATGCTGTACAAACAATGCATACATAGGAAAGGAAAGAGGGACTACAGAATGTAATAATCACAGAAGCTTCCAGGAACAAGGAGACTCATAAATAACTCAGATTAAAATACATTGCAAAATCCAAATGTACTTTAGCTCTGTATCAGCTGGGAGGACAGGCTTGTTAACATGTCCCTGAAGAAGGCTCTAGGAATCCTACGACGAGTAACTCACCTCCTGACCCCCCAAAGCCTGTCCACCATCTACAAGGCACAAGTCAGGAGTGGGATGGAATACTCTCCACTTGCCTGGATGAGTGCAGCTCCAACAACACTCAAGACGCTCAACACCATCCAGGGCAAAGCAGCCCCGCTTGATTGCTCCCCTTCCACAAACATTCAAACCCTCCACCACCGACGAATAGTGACAGCCGTGTGTACCATCTACAAGATGCACTGCAGTAACTCACCAAGGTTCCTTCGGCAGCTCCTTCCAAATCCAGGACCTCTACCATCTAGAAGGACAAGAGCAGCAGATACCTGGGAACCCCACCACCTGGAGGGTCCCGTCCGAGTCACTCACTATCCTGACTTTGAAATATATCGGCCGTTCCTTCACTGTCGCTGGGGCAACATCCTGGAAGTCCCTTCCTAACAGCACAATGGGTATACCTACACCTCAAGGACTGCAGCAGTTAAAGAAAGCAACTCGCCACCACTTTCTCAACGGCAATGGGCAATAAATGCTGGTCTAACCAGCGACGCCCACATCCCAGAAATAAATTGAAAAAAAACCCACCAGTATTGAGACCATGATCATCGGAAACCAGCTCCGCTGGGCCCCCTATGCTTAGGATGTCAAGAGTTCCGACTGCCAAAGCAAACATTCTTCACCCAGCTCAAGGAAGGATCCTGAACAAGAGGAGGGCAAAGGAAGCTCTTCAAAGACACCTTGTAGGCTTACCTGAAGAAATGGAACATTGACATCAATGCCTGAGAGACCTTTCCTCAGAAGAGGCCTACTTGGAGGAACCTCGTGATTGAAGTTAAGAGAGGCCCGCAAAAGGAGCCTGAGAAAGGAATACACCGCGACTTTGTGTCCAAGGACTGTTCCCACCTTTTGGAAACTCCTGAAAAGTGAGTGATTGAAGATGCGACTCTAGGATCACGCTCACTGGCTACGCAAGGACCCACAGAGCCCGTGACCAGTAACACTGAGTATCTGAGGTGGACAATCATACTCGTTAGCGAGTGCTCATCGCATTCTATCCATTATAGTTGCTTTAATGCAATTAACAGCCCCATCACAAACCAAATTTAAAACAAATAATAATGTATCTTCCTTTCATCTTGTTTGCATTTTAACATATGTATAAACAGTGGTTAGCACTGTTGCTTCACAGCACCAGAGTCCCAGGTTCGATTCCCTGCTGGGTCACTGTCTGTGCGGAGTCTGCACGTTCTCCCAGTGTCTGCGTGGGTTTCCTCCGGAGCTCCGGTTTCCTCCCACATGTCCTGAAAGACGTGCTGTTAGGTAATTTAGACATTCTGAATTCTCCCTCCGTGTACCCGAACAGGCGCCGGAGTGTGGCAACTAGGGGCTTTTCACAGTAACCTCATTGCAGTGTTAATGTAAGCTGACTTGTGACAATAAAGATTAGTATTGTGATTAAATGCTAAACACTAATAATATACAACTTTAACCGACCAAAGAAATGTCTCCTGTCTCTGCGAGACCTGAAATCCGGGAGCGGGGTCCACGCTGTGCTGAGGCTGCATTTGTTATTCAGCACAGCCCAGTGAAGGGCTTCGAGCGGTTAAAAAAAAAAGTTGGAAGTTTGATCGGCACGCATGTATGTGTGCATGCCTGTACAGCCTGCACTCCCAGCGTGCATGCCTGTACGCCTGCACTCCCAGCGTGCATGCCTGTACGCCCTCACTCCCAGCGTGCATGCCTGTACACCACACTCCCAGCGTGCATGCCTGTACACCACACTCCCAGCGTGCATGCCTGTACGCCCTCACTCCCAGCATGCATGCCTGTACGCCCTCACTCCCAGCGTGCATGCCTGTACGCCCTCACTCCCAGCATGCATGCCTGTACACCACACTCCCAGCATGCATGCCTGCACTCCCTCACTCCCAGCATGCATGCCTGAACGCCCTCACTCCCAGCGTGCATGCCTGTACGCCCTCACTCCCAGCGTGCATGCCTGTACGCCCTCACTCCCAGCGTGCATGCCTGTACACCACACTCCCAGCGTGCATGCCTGTACACCACACTCCCAGCGTGCATGCCTGTACGCCCTCACTCCCAGCGTGCATGCCTGTACACCACACTCCCAGCGTGCATGCCTGTACGCCCCACTCCCAGCGTGCATGCCTGTACGCCCTCACTCCCAGCGTGCATGCCTGTACGCCCTCACTCCCAGCGTGCATGCCTGTATGCCCTCACTCCCAGCGTGCATGCCTGTACGCCCTCACTCCCAGCGTGCATGCCTGTACGCCCTCACTCCCAGCGTGCATGCCTGTACTCCCTCACTCCCAGCGTGCATGCCTGTACGCCCTCACTCCCAGCGTGCATGCCTGTACAGCCCTCACTCCCAGCGTGCATGCCTGTACGCCCTCACTCCCAGCGTGCAGGCCTGTACGCCCTCACTCCCAGCGTGCATGCCTGCACGCCCAGCGTGCATGCCTGTACGCCCGCACTCCCAGCGTGCATGCCTGTACTCCCTCACTCCCAGCGTGCATGCCTGTACGCCTCACTCCCAGCGTGCATGCCTGTACGCCCTCACTCCCAGCGTGCATGCCTGTACGCCCTCACTCCCAGCGTGCATGCCTGTACGCCCTCACTCCCCAGCGTGCATGCCTGCACTCCCAGCGTGCATGCCTGTACGCCCTCACTCCCAGCGTGCATGCCTGTACGCCCTCACTCCCAGCGTGCATGCCTGTACAGCCCTCACTCCCAGCGTGCAATGCCTGTACGCCCTCACTCCAGCGTGCATGCCTGTACGCCCCGCACTCCCATCGTGCATGCCTGTACGCCCTCACTCCCAGCGTGCAGGCCTGTACGCCCGCACTCCCAGCGTGCAATGCCTGTACGCCCTCACTCCCAGCGTGCATGCGCCTGTAAACGACCCTCACTCCCAGCGGGGCAATGCCTGTACTGCCCTCACTCCCCAGCCAGGCATGCCTGTACCCTCAACTCACTCCCAGCGTGCATGCCATGTACGCTCCTCACAGCCCAGTGTGCATGCCTGTATGTCCGCACTCCCAGCGTGCATGCCAGTACGCCCTCACTCCCAGCGTGCATGCCTGCACTCCCAGCGTGCATGCCTGTACGCCCGCACTCCCAGCGTGCATGCCTGTACGCCCTCACTCCCAGCGTGCATGCCAGTACGCCCTCACTCCCAGCGTGCATGCCAGTACGCCCTCACTCCCAGCGTGCATGCCTGTACGCCCTCACTCCCAGCGTGTATGCCTGTACGCCCTCACTCCCAGCGTGTGCCCTGTACGCCCTCACTCCCAGCATGCATGCCTGTACGCCCTCACTCCCAGCATGCATGCCTGCACTCCCAGCGTGCAGCCTGTACGCCCTCACTCCCAGCATGCATGCCTGTACGCCCTCACTCCCAGCGTGCATGCCTGCACTCCCAGCGTCAATGCCCCCATCCCAGCGTGCATGCCTGACCCGTCACTCCC